>NC_090294.1:3760000-4055000 GCF_037392515.1 Haliotis asinina | reverse complement strand
TAACTTCACTGTCATTTGACTCCAGATGAAGATGTGGATGAGAGCGAATAATGTGACTGGTTGTTGTTTGCAGTGTATGTCTATGAAGAGCAGCGGTTCGGTCATATTGCACCCTGCTTTTGTGGTGAATACATGTCACATTAAAGATTTGTGTTATGAATGTTTCTCAAGGTGTATGTGGATGACGGTGTAGCTGACAGCGGGAGCAGATTGTCAGTTCTACAGAGTATGGGGTTTGTCTCAACTATTCATTCAGCACCAGCAGCTACTGACAGTTGTGTTATTCACGTGGCAAATTTGACTCTTCCATATATTTATTACTGATACTACTAATTCCTTCAACTATTTTGTTGCATCTCAAGTTAGGAGTAATAGAATATCTGAACTTACAATTTGATATCCTAGAGACGTTTCAGTACAAAAATCAATAAATCACCGTTTCTAGAAATGATATATGTCCTTACATGGCGTTGTTTATATTTCTCATCGTACACATCAATGACGTCTTTCTGCGTTAGCTGTTAGCAATACCACCCACATCTGTATGTTCGAATTATCCAGGTGCATAAAATATACTTGTTAGTGCTGCAAGGACGAACAGGAAAAGAGAAGCAGTTCCCCGAATCTCTGACCTAGTGTTAATCGCCTCACCACCTCCCCAACCCCCTCCCCACTTTTATAATTTCCTGACATAGCCACAAACTTTAACAATGTTCATTACGAAGTTATAGTTAATTTATAGAGACAACAAAATTTCACAATTATGGAATTATCAGGTTTACAGCCATCAGTCATACACATCATGTATTTTGTAACCCATCGCGAATTTGTTAAGATTGGTCTGATTTATAGCAGTATCATGTGATCAAATACTGTAAAGAGTCTCTTCACTTTTCTGCAAAGTGATAACCGTCTCATATGTTATTTGAACTATTTACATGATTTGAACTACTGAACTACCGACTGGTCTTCAGTATCATATGCTTGTCGTAAGAGACGATTAACTGGATGGGGTGGTCAGGCTCGGTGACTTGGTTGACACATGTCATCGGTTCCCAGTTGATCGGAATCATTGCTGTACTAAATGCAGAATATTAGAACGTCGACCTGTCTTTAGATTTATAGTAGATAACTTCATCTTCCCCAGGACGCAGTATATCAGTACCATGGCAGTATATCAGTACCATGGCAGTATATCAGTACCATGGCGGTATATCAGTACCATGGCAGTATATCAGTACCATGGCAGTATATCATTTCAAGAGAGATTCGGGGATAGTTCATATGTTATATCGCCCACCGGGAACAGACTCGTAGCGGACACGTTTACGTGGTCGGCACTTCTTCAGCAGACAAAGAGTCCTTCAACGACCTGGTATGCCTGGTATACGTGCCTACCTCCCCTTTCGTGGAATGACCTTGACCCGTCAGTACCGTCAACGCAGAATGCAGTGGACACGAACTAAATGTCGGTGGCAACGGAAGGCTGAAAGAGAGCGTGCTCTATTTCGCTGAGTGTAGTTTGTTAGAATAGTAATAGTGATAATAGAAACAGAGTGTTCCTGCGAACCCACAAGAACTCGCAGACTTATGGAACCGGATTCCTGCTGTCGTCATCCGCCGACTGTTGGCGTGTATCGATGCCCATTGTGGTCAAGTTTGCCATTGATGACGTGTTCCCTGACTCCTGTCTTATTACGTCACTCTCTATGCACGTTTTGAATGAACTCTGTTTTGCGCAACTTTTTATTTTGATACATCGACTCTTTCTTAAAGAACTGCGATAAATGTAGGACACGTGATGTTTGGAGTACCGCAAGGATCGGTGTCAGGTCTTATCCTTTTCTCTGACAAACCAGTCAGAGACATCACACGGAAGTATACCCTGCAGTGCCCTAGCCTGTACATCAGAGAGTGGTTTGTCAATGATGCATACTGCTATAAAGGCAAAATAAGCAGAAAGGCACTAAAGACGCCTCTGTTGACAAACCGACACCAAATTAGTTACCACTGGAGCTGATATACTCTCTATTAGAATGCAACAAAAACCAGTAGAATCAATATCCAAGGAATACTACTTCTAATATCGACAAATATATACCCTTGATACCAACAGTTGAATATTCGATACAGTAGCACTCTGCGGTGCCTGATAGCATGGTTAAGACATGATTACTCTTGGCACGAATCCAAAGACCTTGAAACTGAGCAAATACACCCCGGGCAGCTGATGACCATCTGTATGAGTGACGAGTGTGAAATTAGCTGCAGGTCTGAGATGACACCAATATTTCTCTGGCAGCTAGACCTCGAAATAATGAACGCTATCTGGATCTGGAGATTTGTAACGTGACAGGAAGTAGAGTTAGTAGTGTCCCATCGTTCACCAGCGGTTCCCCTTCCATTGATCTCATCGTAATCATCGGACATAGACTGATCAAACCACATTCCCGATAACACCGACTTCATTAGTGTCACTGAGCAAGTGTAATAATCCCCTGATGTGATGACACTTCACCGCTTGGGAGGAAGTGCTTGCGCAGTAAACATAGCTCGAGACAGAGTATCGTAGAATTGGACGGGTGATGTGCAACTAGAATAGCCGATTGGTCTATGTATTTCTTCATTAAGGAAAGAAGCTTCCGCGGCCTGTGCTAATCATGTTACGGATACCCTTGGAAGAACACTGCAAGATGGTAAAAATAGTTCCATGTGAAGTAGCACCTTTAATCAACGTCAGATTGCATGCCTTACTTCCAACGAAGCTAACACTCCGTCTGCATCAAAGTTATTACTTTGGTTCTGCTGTCTTTGTCATCCTAATGCGAGACGAATGGGATTATGCTGCAAGAAGAACACGCAGTCTGTATGCACCAGAGGAGAGTCAGGCAATTACTGGTACTTGGTCTGTATTTAGTATCCCTGTACAGAGCAAAGAAAGCCGTTCACCAAAGATTACAGATGTCACTCTCGGGTTTGATGTCCACGCATGGCCGTCTGTACATACACGTCGTCATCAGTACATACCTTTCGTCATCTGCAGACACCCTTGTTCATCTGCACCTTCATCTGTACGTACTGTACATATGCTTCTCCATCTGTACACATCCACCTTCATCTGGACACACACTTCATTATTTATACACATGCTTCTTCATCTGTAAATACCAATCTTGATTTATCTTAGCTCTCACATAAATGCCGTTTTCTGATCGACAAAACGCTCTTCTATCATTTGCAATGAACCCCACTTACAAACATCGAGGGTACATAAATCCGTGTCCACCCGTTACCAGTGAACAAGGCATGGCGTACATATGCTTCTTCATCTGTGTACACATCCACCTTCACCTGTACATACCCACCTTCACCTGTACATACCCACCTTCACCTGTACACATCCACCTTCACCTGTACATACCCACCTTCACCTGTACACATCCACCTTCACCTGTACATACCCATCTTCAAAGCTGTATATAGCGATGTCACTCCCTTTCGATTGCTCGACCTGCAACTACATGCCTTTGTGCCACTCCATCTGAAAGTCATAAGAGTTTATTCTCAGTTACGCAGATAAAACGAAATTCCAAGGTGGATCATATTATCAGAATCTAAATAGACAGGGGACGTGATGATCTGTGACTGTAGCCTCTGTGGCAGGACCTGAGTGACCTGAGTCTCCCACACTACGTCTCGTCTGTTCGTGCATGTTTGAGGAGTTACCCTGTCGGCACGACCACTAACAACGTACCAGCAACGTATGTCGAAACCCGGAACTCAGTCAGGAATTCTCGCTTCTCGCCTGCTTACAGTTGGCATGTATAAAATGATGTTTACGATATATCGCTATGGAAGTCGTGAGTCTGTGGGTTCACTTGATATTAGCTGGCGCACGTGTAAAGTGTCAGTGCCAAAGATGATGAGATCCACATTGGCGTGTATCATCTTAGAGCTCATAGGACCGGGTTAAATCCGGGATAGAATTGATCTTACGTAACCCATATTTGTCGTGAAAGGCTACTAACGGGATCGGGTGGTCAGACCCACTGACTTGGTTTACACATGTCATCGTTTCCCGGTTATGTAGATCGATACTTGTGAAGTTGATCACTGGGTTGTCTGATCCAGACTCGATTATTTCCAGACCGCCACCATATTGGGGGAATATTGCTGAATATTAACCCTAAGTAGCTGGTGTCCATTGTAGTATTTGGATTATAATCATCTTGGGTTTGTTTGGTATCGCGAGTGAGATCACACATATGACCAATAATGCCTCCCTTATAAAAGTTGATTACTTTGATACCCTGCATGCTTAACTCAACAAATGTAAACTGGCAACAAAATGTAGAATAAATTATCTAATTTGGTTACAAGTCATGTTAAATTTCTACTTGGACTTGAACCATATGATTCTATGATAATTTATATGAGCTACTGACATGCCTTTGAGTGTATTTGTGACGGTAACGCAAGGTACGTTCGTCATCTCGTGAACACCTTGTATCAGCTGAGGTTGATAGTAATTCACAAGCACATGCTCATGGTAAGCCATAGTTGGATCCGCCGAGTGCACTCTGCTTATTGTAGAGACGTTTCGTGATTATGGACAGGATTTGGTCGCTTTTATTGGAACCCCAAGTTTATTGGCTTGTTCTGAATTAATGGTTTACACTTCCCACAATTTACATTTACAGGCCTACTTGTGTCAACATCAATGTTTCGCGTACATCACTGGGAGGGTCCACTGCATAAAATCCACTGGAGAGTTGGTTTAGAGTTTATATGATGTTGCGAGCGTTAATGGTTTGCCGCAGTGATATTAGCAGTTGGGCAATGGGCCGGCCGGACAGACCATCAGAAAGCCAAGGCAGAGGGCAAATATAAGGAAACCTTGGACATGAGATGTCACTTAGGCATGTCCTGATGGGTGATGTTTATGTCGTGATCGATGGCGGTTCGAGACAGAGCAACACTTTGTGGCTGAGACGACTTGCTGTCTGGAGTCAGAATAGTACAGAATTGCTTTGTAGTATTCACCTATACTGGTAACGTGTGTATATATAATTGTGTATATGATATAGATACAACTATGCGCGAGTGAGCGAATGTATAGGCTTAACGCAGCTTTGAACAGGAGTCCAGTTATATAACGGTGTGTGTGTTCGATGTGAGGGAAAGCCCTTCGAGGATTAAAACGTTTCATACTTCGAGACAGTTACGAGCATGGGTATGTTGCTGCCCAACCTAGAATCAGCATCACGGTGTGGATGGTAGAAGTGGCAGAGGGGTCAACTAAGACAGAAGCTCATATTACCAGTAACCCCTGATCTACCTAAAGGGACAAAGGCGTTGCAGCAGTAGTAGAGATCGAGTGGGAGCAGCCTTGCAGCACCTGCCATTGCGACTATCGAAGACGAGTTTTTAATAGATTATTAATAAAGCTCACATTAGCTGCAATAAATATGTGCGATTACAGTTGAGCGACTGTTGTGCAAGTGCTATTAGCTGCCTCACCTCACAAAATCTGAACTCCCCGCCACCCTCGCGTTGCAGCAACATGTGAATACTGAACAATTTTGATCAGTTATATGTTGACCTCCACGACCTGATGTTGTCACTTTTTTCAAGCTATAAACATTGATAATGGTACCCAAAGAACGTGTACCAGTGTAAGTTACTAAACATTGCACTAACATTATAATCAGTTTTATAGTTCAGTCATAGTTTCCGGTAGGTCATATGTACGTGCATTGTATGTGAGATAGTCTGGTCGTCATGGAAACATATTGATGACATGTCAAAAGGGTAAAGGAGTTAATTAATATATGAGTTCCTGGTCATATACTCAATGCAGATAATGATCTGTACGCATTAAAATACTTAAATAGAAGTTTGAAGTGAATCATATATCAAACTGTTTACATCGGAATCCAAATAATTAGCTGGTAATCCCATAGACTCCAACATTTCTCCAAGTAGCCAAACAAGAGAAAAGTATGTAAATTAGATTGAGAAGAACCAGATATCGATGCCACTTTGGGTGTAATTAACCTGACTTGTGACATCTAAGTTTGTGATGTGTATCTAAGTAGGCTGTGTCTGAACTATACTCCAGCGTGCACTAACCACACCTTACACTGACAATTTGTGCCGAAGAGTCGAGGGTTTTCCATAAATCAAAATCTCTGATGCTAACCCATGGGCGCAATAACCGAACAAAAACCTAATCACGAAAAAGCTATATCTGGAGCTGTATAAAAAAGAAACTCTATGTAAAATACTTTCCACATGGTCCGGTATGAGGACACTTTAATGGAAGCAATGGATGATGGCTGGTTCGGATTAGTTCGACCTTTATCTTCTTCACAGTTCTACAAGTGCTGCGATATTTGTCTCTGTCCTGAGTATCGACCACGACTCCCCTTTCCTACCCCCTGTCAGGCGCTTGCGACCCTAATGATCATGTGTTTTATGAACTAGCTCTAAATCGGAAGTCCTGGTGCCAGAGTGTTTACACGTGACCCTGGTTATGTGTGTACTTCCGGTCTCTGTACTCGTCTTACAATTGTGGAAATGGATGGGTTCTACAGCCAAGTGACCTACATTAGGCTATACTATCCCCTTGATGATCCAAATTAAGTTACAACCGCAAAAATATCGCCTTGGCGCTTAAATCCTCTACAGCAGATAATTTCTGACGTCACTGCCACATGAAGAAGATGAGTTACCTCCCCTGAGATGTTAGCCATGAGAGTTTTCTCACACACTGGGATGGTATGGTGCTAAGTTAACTGATGTCAAGAACATGAGCATAATATGGCTCACCTGCCGGCTATTTCCCAGCATCGTGGGCTTGCATCTACTCGTTGATTGTCCTCTTTTTAATAACTGAGCCAGCAAATATACAGTTTAGTTCGCATTATGCTTGAAACACTCATTTAACAAAAAATGAAAACAAACTGAAGAAAAATTTAAATCTTTATTGCGGCGTTGCCCATTTTCCCACCACATAGGTAGTGTGAAACGTGTGATGAAACCCCTTTCCATACAGACTTTCTGTCTGAGCAGATCACAGAAACTGAAGTCATGGACTCTATTAAATATCTGAAAAATGGAAAGGCCCCAGGAGAGGATGGCATTCCTCCGGAATTCCTGAAAACTGATATTGCATTATTGACAGCGTTTCTCCTACTACTATTAAATAAAGTAATGGATACTGGAAATTTCCGTGAATCATGGGCAGTCGGATTGATAATGCCACTGCATAAATGTGGAAGCAAGGCAGACCCCAGTAATTATCGTGGTATTTTACTTTTAAACGTTTTTGGAAAAATATTCACAATTTAGAATTAACAATTTTAGAAAGAAACGACTACGGACATGAATTGAACTTAATGATTTGCTATCAGAAGATCAAGCAGGATTCAGAGAAAATTATTCAACAACAGACAATATGTTCGTCCTTCAAGCGTTGTGTACAAAATATCTATCGAGACCAAAGGGGCGATTTTACGCCGCTTTTATTGATTTAAAAAAAGCATTTTACTTCATTCCAAGAAAGAAATTGCTCTATCTGCTGCTGAAACGTGGCTGTCATGGGAAATTGTACACTATCATCAAGAAAATGTATAATCATGTTATATCTTGCATTCAGGTTGATGGACAGAAAACTCCTCCTTTCCAAACATCCTTTGGAGTAAGACAGGGCTGTATACTGAGCCCATTGCTATTTATATTTTATATCAACGAATTGGTAAGTGACATGTTTTCTTCCATTGGAAAAGGAGTTTTGGTTTCAGCACCAATAGACGATATTATGTTGCTGTTATTTGCCGACGATATTGTTACATTCTCATATACCGTGGTTGGACTACAGAGACAGCTGAACTGTATTACGGAGTATTGTGCCCAATTGGGGATTGGAAATTAACATGGACAAAACTAACATTATCGTTTTTAGGAATGGTGGAATCCTTTCAAGACACGAATCCTGGACATTATGCGGAAAACCTGTTAAGATCGTGTCTTACTATAAATATCTCGGGTTAGTCTTCTCCTGTGTTTTAAAGTGGACAAAAGCATGTCAAACATTGGCCTCACAAGCGGGAAAGGCTGTTACACCTCTGTATCGGTTATTCAATAAGTGCAAAGACTTAGCTTTCTCAACTGCGTGTAAGCTGTTTGACTCTAAAGTGTCTCCAATACTGCTGTACTCGTCGGAGATATGGGGCTCTGTTTACCAGGATTCTATAGAGAAATTACATGCAGCATATTTCAAGCGTTTTATAGGAGTTGGGAAGTTTGCAGCTAATAAAGCTATTCTTGGAGAAACAGTGCGATATCCCATGCACATCTGTAGTCAACTTAGAGTGATCAAATATTCGACTTCTGCGACAAGAACCACAAAGACATCCATATAACTGTTATATGATGTTAAAACAGCTAGATGAGAATAGCAAGTCTACCTGGGTGTCAAATGTACGACATTTGTTGTTTGTAACTGGATTCCCATATGTTTGGATGATACAAGATGTCGGGGACCATAGGCCGTTTCTATACACGTTTAAACAACATTTAATTGATATTTATTTACAAGATTGGCATGACTCCATCAACAACTCAAGTTTTCTCGATCACTACAAGCAGGTGAAACTGTTTCTTCTGCAACCTGAGAGATATATTACATTGCCACTGGATAAAAAGTTGAGACGAACATACTGTAATCTCCGAATATCCGTGCACAATTTTTCTATTAACAAGAAACGACCAGAAAATACCAAACTTCGCACTGACGCACTATATCCTCATTGCAGCCTGGGTTCGTAAGATGAATTACACGTATTATTTATTTGTAGTAAATATGAATCTCTCAGGAACAAATTTCTGCCAATTCACCACAATATCAATAACCTATGTATGATAAATTTGATAAATAGTGAAAATGTTTCAGTTATTACATCCGCTGCTCTATATCTGAAAATGTTTTCAATGTAAGGGCAAGCACGTGACCAAATTTTGTATATTTTCTCGTAATTGTACAATGGGCTATGTGGCCAAAGTACTGAATAAATCATTTTCCATTTCCATTTGCCATATTTGTGTGTTTTCACATTCTCGCCAGTATGTGTGTATGTGCTTGCGTGTATGAGTGTACCTACGTATAATTATTTCAAGCCAGAGACACGAACATTCACAGGAACACCCGTCTTGAGAAGTACATTGAAACATCTATGTTTTATCAGAGACCATATATCGGTATATCGTCTCTGGTTTTATGATGACTTAACATGGTAATCTCATACCTCCGGTCACGATGGTGATGCTCATGGTGTGTTCATCTAGAACTAGAAAAACGGATATCATTGTATATCAGACCACGATTTTCCACTGCATCAAGAAAAGAAATATACATGTATTATCAGGATCTGTGCTTTCTTTGATGTGACGATAATGATACAGACTGGAAATACATGTATTTTCGAAAGTACATTTAAAGTTCGAAGAAAGTATACAATATCAAAGCTGACAGTTCCTCATTGCCTCTATAAGTCATGACAGTATATACACTGAACGTCACTGACGATGGTTGGATGAAATGTACATTTGTGAAGTCGCTGACAAGTGTTAATCGTTTTTGTTGTAACTGCTTGCATCCATAAGCTGCTTATCTGAAATGGTATTATTATCTCAAATCAAAATGCAATGTTAACATTTGATAATATTGTCTGTGTCAATAGAGTGCATAGCAAGAAACAATTGCAAAATGTGCTTATGTGTGAAAATTAATTCGATTTGCATATAAACTGTAGGCCGAATCCAGACCTTAAATCATATTCAAAGCTGATAAATCCTTTTTATCCTTTTGTCAGTGGATAAGTGTATTCCATTTTGAATCTCATTTCCCTTAGGAGTATACAGATCAAGTTAGAGTCAACATGCCAGTTCACAGTCGTATTACCTTAAACCATTTACTGGATGCTGTATAGAATGTGTGATACAGGTGTATCTATAGTAATATTCTGAACACCAAATGCAAGGTTATATGATCGACTAACTCTCGCCATCTTCCTGAACGATCGGTCCTGCAGGTAAACGCAGACACAACATTCAGGATCATTCACTCTGTCGTTGATCGGTGGAAAGGAAGCGGACCGATACCCGCAGTTATAGAGCTCATTAACTTCGTCAGTGTTCCAGCAAATTAACGACATCACTAGCATTATCCTATACGTCAATCACGTCGGGATAATGACACACGTACCATCGTCAACGAGGTTTTCTTACTTTACAAGGAATCTGATTATAAAATAGAGCTTGTTTCGTTACAAAGAGAGTTATTTACGAATTTAAATATAGGTTGAAATATTATTTTGTAGTAATGAGCGCATCAATCTGTTTTCTGATAGTAACTGCAATATCTGACCCGTTTAGGACCGAGATGGTTAAACCTGCACCATATGACTAGGTGCATCGTCCATGATCAGTTATTATGTTCACGGTAACGAAGTCTTAGTGGACCCTCAAGAACTCTCGCGTCTGTTATATTCCATTGGTTCATAGCAATTGTACGAGAAAGAATCAACGTTAATTACGAGAGAAGTTTATATTCATTCCCAGTATTAACGTATATGTTCCTGTCAAAGCTTCAGCAACAATCCAGGATGACGTGAATTGTGTGGATACTTAGTAACCAGCGAACGTAAGTGTTGGTCTTCAGCAAACCATGCCTGTCGTAAGACCAGGGCCTGCTTTCACAAAGCACTAGGGTGATCATAAGTCACTGAGGCAACCGTAGTGCAATGTTCAAAAATGGGAGCCAAGATTAACCTTAGTAAAGGTTGCTGCGTGAAAGGAGCTCTTGATGGTCAGGTTCGCTGACTTGGTTGACAATTACGTAAATCGACGCTCTTGATGTGTTTGGATTGTCTGGTGTTCTTCAACCGCCATATAGCTGGAATATCTCTCAGTCCGGCGTCAGCAATCAGAACAAGGTAGTGAGTGAGTGTGTGAGTAAGTCAGTGAGCGACTGAATACAAAAATGAAATCAAGAATCACAGTAAGAGTGATACATGACACTAACCATCAATCACTGACCACCGATTTGTTTTAGGACCAACAGCTGCTATATTCTATTAAAGTCAAAGCGACATTGCACCATCTAAGTTGCTTAGATCGAAGAAAATTTGATTATGAATGACTTCGGATTTGATTATTCAGGTCTGTGGTATCACATTACGAGATGAGTTTCACAGCAAGCAATGTCAGTGGTTTTGGCTGGCTAATACAGTCAACCGCCTCCCGAACCAACATGGTACACCGACGTGCAACAACCGTCCCTGAAAACCGTCTCAAAGGTTCAATAAAACATGAATATTGGTATAGCTCCATGATGTACTTACTAAAACATACCCGTTAGAATTGGTCGTCATCTACCCACACTTGTCTTACTAGACGACTGACCTGGCTGGTGGTTAGGCTTGCTGACTTGCTTAACACATGTCATCGTATCCCAAATGTGTGCAGCGCTGCTAGCGCTGTTGATCACTGAATTGTTCGGTCCTGTTTTATAGACAGCCGATATATAAATAGTGCTTTGTGCGACGTTAAACATCAAACAGACATAGCGTAACAATAACGATACATCAATAATGCCAATTTATTTTACTGACACGCCGTAACACGAAGGATACATGAATGATGTCAGTATATAACATCCCCTTGGACAATTAAAACTTCCTCTATTACCTGAAACCCCGTATCAATATTTTGTCATGTTAAATTGCACCAAAGGATATATTACTGATGCACAAGGCGTTAGTATACAATCTAACGTTTTGGCAGAATATGCAAAAATCAGTAAAATATATTTTCTAAAGACGCCTCTCCGGGATACATTTCATTCATACGAGCAAATGTCCCATAGAGATGGTTTGAGTATTGTTTCCAGTTGTGCTCAAAGTAGTGGAATTTTCAGGGAAAAATGAAACTGGCAATATATAATTTCCAACTGGCAAAAAGTGTATGAAACAATCACTACAGTAAGACAAGCATGAGAATGAGCTTGCAGATCTGGTACCGACGCGAACACCACGAAAACAGCATGTTTCACATTCGAGACCATCTCGTGCCATGCCGGGACTATCCGAATATCGACGAATGGACTCTAGAGATCCATCAAATTACCATAAAGATGTCAGTGAAACAGCAATATGTCATGTTACAGTAGCGTCGATTATGACCAGTTTCAAAGTAATGAACCGGACTGACATTAGAATATTATTTTGGTTTTTTTATTCACATAACCTCAGCTTATACAGAATAGGGTGACATCCCTGTGTTGTGCCGAGAGGAAGGTCCAGCAAATATACTGCACCTTATCTTTGTTTGAAGAAACAATAGCCATTGTTCATAATACTGTCTAGGATGGAATTCCTTTATCTTCACAAAAGTGTCCTCCAAAATCAAAGGATTTGGTTGATAATTTGTAATTTTAGCACCGAAGAAATGTCACGTCTGTCCAAACAGTTAATGTTTTCATTTGTACCTGACTATGAGACATTATAAGTCAATTGTCTGGGGATTATACCTCAGGTCAAAGGTTGAGGAAGCAGACATTCCCATATACGTCATTTGAGTATCAGTATTTGTTGGAAACAGTTCAAGGTATCACAATTATGTGTAGGTGTAGACACGTGGAGGACGCCTATGTGTTTTATCACTATCAAGAATTGCAATATAACACTTCCCGTGGTATTTTGTCAGCTATACCTAGGCCTGTGTAACCTCTCATTATTGTGACATAAGGAATAAGTCAGAAAAATAACGATCCCCTGTATGTGACACATATTATTAAAATATTGTTTAACGTCATCATTACTGATGGCAACTACGGTATTTACTTCAAAAGAAGACTCACAGCATGGTTTCTATAGCAGGACTCTAATGAAAGCATTGACGTTCCGAGTGTCAACACCAATGCTACACAGTGCAATCATTCTGAAGGATACATTACCACGGGATTTCACTATTGATTTGAAACATCAACATCGGCATCTCTCGGGAACTACCAGGAATCTGAGACCCTAATTACCAGGAGCAGTTTTTAACCACAGATTTAACTGTGTTATTGTCCAAATGGTAAATTCAACCTGCCGTAGTGTGATGTGCCAGATTGTATTACTGAACTGATTTTCTTCAAATGAACCTAATTTTAATCTCTTGCAGAGTCGTGTACACTAACATTCATGCTTTTAATTCTATTTCGCATGAGTTGATCACTGAAATATAAACCCCAGAATGTAGAAACGTGATTTGGTATTGTGGCATAGCAATTCCTACCTTGTGTCTGATTGAAAGGAAACTGCAAAGCACATTGTCAGATACCTCGTGCACATTGAGGCCTATCAAAACGAAATCAGCTTAAAAATCTATTTCCTTTTAATTTCAAGTTGAATTTGTCAAATAGGAAAACAATCAACGTCGGTGTGTCCATTCTGTCGTTTCACAGCAACGTCACGTACATGATGTTGTTCATGACGTTCTGGGTCGTTACATTCTGAAGAGGGAAGCCATGTTTGATTTAGTTGAGGGGGATCCATGACAGTGTCAATAAGCAGGGCAACACATGTGCGTGTGAAGAGGAAAACACGTGGCACTGAGAGACAGGGTTTCTGTGGTAAGACTGCAGCAACCGTAAAAGCTGGATCTGCCTCGTCACGTCAGCGATACACCTCAGGTTATGAAGACGTAAACTATGGTCTCTGGAACATATAGAGCTGGTTGCACTGTATTTCCCTTTGTTCTTCTAAACCTGAAACTAAAGATGTTAACGGAAACATCGGGTGAACTATCATCATGAAATAAGGATACCAGTTTTCGAACTGTATTTCTTAACTGAGACAAGAGTACCCACAGTCTATAGTAGAGTCTGGTTTCCACCACAACTATTTTAGCCCTGAATTTCTTGGCTGGTAGCAGCGCCACTTCGTGTAGGACATGAGTTGTGTCCCTTCAGATGTAAACGCGATTTGAAATCCCTATTTTGAATGGATTATATTTCTTTTTGTAATAATAACAGACTACCTCGTCGATCAGATGACGAAAGGCTTCGTGATTTCGTCCTTGGCAAATACGTTAAATAAAGGGATAGGGATAGTAATACTTATTGCTGACTCCTTTAGCGCATTAGAATGATGGAAGGATGAACCACACTGTAACGTATCTTTACTCATCACGATAACATGAAAGGCTCGGCAGGGGTTGTCTAAAAACAGCATTTCATCTCAATCAGAGAACATTTCAGTTTTGAAGAAAAGCCCAATGATTCTGCCCTCAAATATATGAGGATTTGTGTGAGTAGATTTAAATGGTTCGAGAACATTTTGAAACTATTTCTCATCACTTAGTGTTTTCGACAATGGCTGTGATTATATTATGTTTTCAGAATACCACTGTAAACCTGCTTATTTACTGCCTATTTTGCACTTTCAGTGACAAAGGCTCATATCAAAACCCATGGAAAATGTAACGCGCCCAGGTGGGCTGTATTTGTGTCATAGTCCATGAACCTAATTATTTTGGGGACTTCCGCCACTAGGGCAAGGCGGGCTGGTTATAATACAAGTGGTTAGCAGGAAACACGAAACGTGAGTATCTAGGTAAATATTCATTCAGTGTTCACAGTAGTATTATTTCGCCCAAGCATGATCAAAGTTTTCTCGTCCTCCCAACCCTCTTTCTTGTACCTAAGCTTTCGTAAAGCAAGTAGGTTTTCCTCAAAGTGTGAATCACTCATGTGATTGGGGAATTTTGTCAGTTTACGTGCAGATGCTGATTTTATGAAACGTCCTCTGATTGGTCGTTTCTAGTTTAACACAGAAAAGTAATACTGAAATGGCTAACGCCTAGCTAGACATTTATGCTAGAAGTCACACTCATCGAGGCAAGATGATGTTATTGCAGACAGTTGAATGTTCTTCATACGTACTCGACAAGAATAAAAAAAAAATATGTCATGACAATACATATGAACTGGCTGGAACGATGACACATCATTGTCGCCCATTGTCTCTGATCATGTGACAGAAACTGGAAAGCACGTCATCACAACCGCATGGGCATGTCGTTAAAACACTTCCCCTGACCATGTTGAATAATCTAGACTGGAGCTGGGGTTTGGTGAGGTAGCCTAGTGGTCAAAGCCTTTGCTCATCATGTAGAAAACCCGGGTTCATTTAATCCGATTTATATATAATGTACTGGATATATATCGAGTGATAACCAAGAATGTTACCGGTGCACTATGTAGCTGACGAACACTGGGAGGTACGGTTCTCTGGTTTTGTGTCATTGTAACTCTGGTTCTACCATTAGGTTTAGACCAGATTGGATTTTTCACAAGGATACATATTATTTCGACGGCGGGGTTGCGACTTGGTTGCGGCTTGGTTGGTTGGTTGTTTAACGCCGCACTCAGCAATAGTCCAACTATTTGCCGTCGGTCTGTAAATAATCGAGTCAGGACCAAGCAACTATGTGATCAACATCGTGTGTATCGATCTACGCAATTGGGATACGATGACATGTGTCAAACAAGTCAGCGAACTTGGCCTCCTGATCCCGTTTGTCGTCCTTTACGACGAGCATTGGTTGCAGAAGACCTCATCCTTGAGAATGAACATTCCGCTTGTCCAAGAGCATCCATTTACGTCCTCCGTTTACAGTTCAGAGTGGATGACGGGCGGGGGGCACAAGTCAGGTGGGGATGATGACGACAGCAGCCATTTTTATTACAGCTGGGAGAATAATGCTACAAACGGTATAAACTGATGGCAAGCGTGACACCGGGACCGCGTGACCAATGCTTCCGGTGCGAAGCCCACGCTGTCACGTACGCGCATGTAGAGTCTGACTATTCGCCATCGACGATCTTCTTTTGGGAGGTGACTGTATTGGCCGACGCCACGACTAGCCGCGGAATCCGTCCGTTTCTGTCCATGATCTGTTACTGTCTCTTGACCTGACCACATACACACACGTAAGATCCGCTGACGTGAGGAGGCGTTAATTGGCAGTTATGAATAGCACAGAATCGAAGGTCATGACCGGATACACCGAAAGTTCGCTCAGTGCATTAGACAGACAGCGGAGATACACTATCGGTAAACAGTTCAGTCGTTTGATTATATGAAAGGTTACTGATGCTTTAAACGTTTAGATTCTGAGCTCAAACAGACCTTAACACATCTTATTGTTCATAAAATTGAGAACAGGAATAGGGAATGGGGAATAGGGAATAGGGTATGGGGTATGGGGTATGGGGTATGGGGTATGGGGTATGGAGTATGGGGAATGGGGAATGGGGAATGGGGAATGGGGAATACGCAATTGCGAACATAGTTTTTAATTCTCAGATTATTCTTTGCAATTCCGGACAATACTATTAATGACGAGGGTCTACAACTCAGTCAGCGAGCCTGCCTAGATAATTCGACGGAATCTTTGATCAGTGCAATTGTAAAGGTATAGCTCTTTCTCAAAATTAAGTCATTCATTGCTAAACGCAGTCGTTGTCTTAGTTTAATGTTGCGTCCCTTTGTTCTCACTGAAAGCATTGGGGACCTGTAGCGTTAACACACCGTGTAATAACATTAAACACCCTGACATCGCTACCTTACTTTTCTAGTCTCGTTTGGCTGGAGAGACCAACCATTGCGACACACAACATAACACTGGCCGTTGTGATGTTTCCCCCGTTTGAAGTCGTTTGTTGTTTGTGAAAGTCGGATGATCAAAGATCAAAGTCGCGTTTGACTTGTTATGTTCTAAAATGAAAATTATCATCGCGACTATAAAAGTCCTAAATTAAAAAATATCAATAATACAAGTGTCGGGTTGTACACAGTCGTTCAGCTTTTGAATTTTTCGGTCCAGTCGTTTAACTATCGAAACTTCACATCATACGAAAAATCAGTGTATAACATTACAGTCTCAATGTGGGAGTATATATATCGGGGATGGATGTATCCAGCAATTCACATACGTAGCATGAAAAACAGTTCAGACAAACTTTGCAGTTTGTAAGTAATCTTAGAAAGATGCCATATTTGAATTTATTGGAGGCTGTAAGTTGCATTCCATTTGCAGAAGCAAGTATACGTCAACGATGAGAAGATCACTTGGAACTCATGAACGGTGCCTTGTTTGAGGATAATCAATGTCTGCATGAAAAACTCCAATCGACCAACACATAGAATAAATCTCCATATAGTCAGTTTGAATGTATCAATACATCACACCCACTACTAACCTTCTCAAGTGCCCATCTGAAGACCCAGATGCCAGCTCATCACTCCCCGGGAACTTGTGTAGCTGGACGATCCTGACAGTGAGAAGGCGTGGAGTCGCCGGTCATTAATACACGGCCAGTTATATGGACCCTGCTAACTAGTGATATTCTTTCATTAATTCTGACATTTCAAGGAAAACAGTCGAAGAATCTGGGTTACATCTTCGCTTCTTGCATAAATCCCCTTTATGGGAATGTCATGGTGCGCCTCACCGGGTTCCTGTACGTGTTTGATGCGTGTGGTGGCGGGGTCGGACGTCATCGTGTGTGCGTGTGTGTGCGATTGTGTGTATGTGTGCGTCTCCTATCCCTCAAACATACCATGTATACCCTAGATGGACAAGGCACACCCCGTGCAGGCCAGTCATTTTATTCCTTAAAGCAGCAGGCAAGGGAACAATAAGTACCATTTTGAAGTTTTGGGGTATGCGGCAGCCGAAAGTTAAAGGTGGGCGGGTAATATGTGCATTATGGAACCTGCATGTGGTTATGGTCATGGCTTAGACTGTATGTGATATAAGATGTTAATCCTGTTGTTGACATGGCCGGATTTAGGGCAAGTTCGACTGCAGCAATCAAGCTGAGTGTCAGACAGTGGCGATCGAAGTTGTTTAATCGATGGCAGGTATGCGGGTAGTGGTGGGTAGTGATGATACATGATCAGACTGACATTAATTTGGTGTCTAGTGATTGATGGGGGCCAGTTCATGGATGATATTTGGAATTGTGGAAGTTGGTAAAATGGAAATCATTTTATTTTTTTTAACTAGATTTAGCGATTTACGTCGTGGTTGTGACGTTAATGCGTGGGTCAGATGGGGTCAAGTGGTGATTTATTGGCCTTATTTGGTGTGTTGTTGGAGCGGTCGGATATGTTTGTCTGGATTACGTCAACATAGATTTTCGTCGGCAAGAACATTGGTTAGTTACTTAAGGACAGAGCGTTTTAAGAGGTCGACATGTCGTTCTTTCCAGATTGTGAAGTCCGAGGGAGCTCTACTAGGCCATAAAGGGGGACAACTACACATGTGTTTATGCAACGTGACATTGTGCTGACCTCGTTTCAACAACTCCCAAGCAACAAAATGTTGCAAAAAGGAAAATGATCTTCAGGAGGATTGGAAATAGAAATTCATAAAGATATACCAATGGAAAATAAATACAAACAATTATATAATAAAATATGACATTTAATTATTCCATGTAATGAATATTTGAAAAATGTTTACACAAAAGAAAGTGATGTTTGTGAAACATCTGGTCATGCAGATGCTGTTAGACATTATGTGTTTTATTGTCCAAATGTGTTGCCTTTTTGGTAAGATATTCACAAGTGAATAAGTTATAATATAAGCAATACAGTATATGGTACTCAGTGATATTGCACTGTGTGGCCTGAAGGCAAGGTTTAAAGACAGTGAAGTCATCAGTTTCGTAATTATATTAGCCATGTTTATAATATAGCTATGTAGGATATTTATTCACAAAACATAGTTTTAGTTTTATCAAGGCATACATTTAAGGCCCATGTATTGCAGTAGGTTTCTTACTATATAAGCATTAATTTGGCCATGTAGACCAATCTCTGTCTCTGACAGCAACACCTTATCATCGGAAAATATCAGGCTCTAGTACTTTGATAAATAACAAACAGAAATACAAATGGGAATAGGAGACAACCTTGCCTAACACCAGCAGGAAATCAAATACATCTGTAAGTCTGCAGAAGTAAAAGATGTCGATCAGGTACCATTATTACAAAATCACCTTTTCATTTTTTTGCATGACACTTACAAAAAGTGTCCCTCGTCTTCTAATGAGTGCCTGTGTGGTGTCGTGCTACATATACGGCCTAATCATTATCATATAGATAAATATATCAATGCCGACTACCACATTGTGTTCTGGCGTCGTACTTGCAATAACAATATGGTTGTCCGAGTGTTCCCACGCTTCCCTTAACGCCTACTAACGTTTCAGTCAAGAACATCAGTCCAAGATGAAATCTAAAATCAGTCAAATGTGTTCAGCCTTGGAGCTGAGACAACTCTCTTGGGCACTAAATCCGACACCGCTGTCAGACATTATACCCTTGTAGCTCAGACAGGCATTTAGGACAAATACTGCAGTTATCAAGGGAACAAAAAAACATTGATTCCCAATGGAGATTAGATTTTGGACCTGTCAAATAACTGTCGTCCCCACAGGAGATCACTTTTCGGACTTTACGTCTTAAAGCGACATTGATATATTTAATGTCATAAGACATTATAGTGAAAATCTCTTCCTCTATCGTGCCGTATTGCCGGTAATTAATCCAGTTCGAGTCAGCAACATCAACAGCGAAAGGGAAAGCAGCACGGAACGACAAAGATTGTCTTATAGTATTAAGTATGTTTTCACTTTTTATGCTCCTTTCTCCTAGGTCACCACAAACGATCCTAGCGGCAGTCGTAACATCCTCCCTGATTACCACAGTCGTAGCGCCAATATATCTTTTCTGGACTGTTCTAGATCAATAAAACCGATACAACCAGTGACATGTTTGTTCATAGTAAGTAATGGCAGGCGAAGTAGGTTTCCCCTAGATTGCCTTCATACCATGTACTTCTTCATTGAGTACTTTACAGGCTACTCTTGGTAGAAAACAGGAAGTGGGGTCACGTTCTGTTTGAGATTAGCTTCTGAGTAATAGGAGGACGAGGGACATTTCCACCTGCTAAATGTCATCAACAACACATCTAATGTATTAGATTTAGATGGAAATAATTCCTATGAAAATAACCTTTTGACATAGCTACTTTCTTGTTGCCTTTGTGTTCTGCACTAAAAATGTGACTTTTGGATCATTATGTTGGCATTATATAACCTTTAACGTTAACAGGTTCTTTTTCGGAACAAGAATAGTTTTACGTGTGTCAGTTAAATGTTTCACTTTGAACTTTGGAAGTGACAATATATACTCTGGAAGAAAGTACTGGATTATAAACAAGGAAGAAGTTAATGT
Organism: Haliotis asinina; assembly: GCF_037392515.1. Classification (NCBI taxonomy): domain Eukaryota; kingdom Metazoa; phylum Mollusca; class Gastropoda; order Lepetellida; family Haliotidae; genus Haliotis; species Haliotis asinina. The sequence continues at coordinate 4,034,640 of NC_090294.1, read as the reverse complement.
CAAGCATTAGAACAAAAATGCTCGTTGACGACAAACTTTCCATGCAAGAACGTTTAAGCCAGCGGTACTTTACATGCCATCACATCTGATATTTTGCACGCACAAGTGCCACAAAGGTGCAGAGGTTGTCAGTCAGTCCTGACATTGACACGTTCAAATAACATCGACTGATCTGTTTATCAGACAGTTCTGAATTGCTACATTTTATTCATGGTTTGTGTATGAACAAACGATGGAGATTTTGCAACATTAGGCGGAGTGTCTACGGAGTGGGGGCATTTGGGACTGTTGCCGTGTCCAGTATGTTCTGTAGGTCCGGTTGGGGTAGCCCAGTAGTTAATGCATTCACTCGCCACGCCGAAGATTCCGAATTCCCTTCCCCAAATGGGTAGAACATGTGAAGCCCATTTATATATGGTGTCCCCAGATGTAATTGAGCTGGAATATTGCTAAAGGCACCGTAAAACTACACTCTCCCTCAATATGCTCTGTGAATAGCATACAACGCAACAGGGGCCAACAAAGCCAAAAAGATCAGCTCCGTTCATAATGTCTCAGGTCAACGACAAGAATAAAGGCTCGACTGATCCGGAACCAGGGTCCATGGAATCCGACTCCTGATGAATCCAATTGATACAAACTGTCCAGCCAGTGTGTGCAGAACTATCTATCTATTATCTATCTATCTATATATCTACATAGATACACACAGAGAGAGAGACACATACAGACACACACACACTCACACACTCACACACATACGCACACATACAGCAAGGAAAGCTAGCATGTAGCTGTGCATTGTGGCTACCAAAGAGGTCCCTGGGAGATGACAACGTAGTATAAGCAGCTACTTGTAGAGACATTAACGGTTATTGATTGATTTCAAACATTCTTTTAACTGCTACACGCCCCCGTCTTTCTGGGTTCTCTGCATCCATACCATGTATATACTGCCAACATATTGATTGTCAGCTTTGTATTGTTTCACTACCAAAGTTGATACCACTTAAATGTCAGTATCATCTGGCTGGTTATCATTTCAAATATAACATACCGTCTTTTAGAGTATAGTGGGTATATGTTAATGATCCATAAATTCGATGTAAAACTCCAGTCACATACCCCATCTAAACTAATAGATTACATGTGATTCCATGACAAATCACTTTCCTGTTTGACCTTATGTTTCCATAAACCTAAAATAATGATGTCGCACAAGCAGCGGACCTCTGTTTCCTGACAGATGGACTATGGAGCTAAAGGACAACAGAGGTTCTCCTCCCATATTTGATACTGATTAACCATGAAACAAACAAGACATCCTTATTCGATGATGATGTATTTGATTACAGGTAACTAACTGTGTGAAGTGCTGCGGAGACTGTTCTCAGGCAAGTGGCCTTTCCATAACATTCCGGTCAAATTCAGTTTTCAAATAGGTTCTACTGCTTTGTCCGGAAGTTCAGATTTTATACGAAAATTACGACAACAATGACAATGACGACGACGACGATGATGATGATGATGATGATGATGATGATGAAGAGGAGGAGGAAGATTTTGTCTACTAAGAATCATATTGAGTTTGTCATCAAAATGTGTGATATTGAGAGGCGTTCTCTGTCATTCAATCCGACATATATTTTGACATTTTACTTCAAAAAGAAATTTATGTTCAGCTTGTAAGAACAACCTTTCACGTTTCTGTAGACGGGTGGTTTAGGATAACGTCTGTTAACAGTGATCACTGGTAATTTTAAACATGAACCTCATACAAAACAACATTATATGAAAGGCATAAAGACATATGTATTACGTTCATCCTTGCCATGATGTGTGTGGGAAACTCACAGTATGCATATTGACAGAACAATCGTCTTACCGTATCGCTTCAGTAGGCTCTGGTCATGTGTAACTATTTGCATACGACAGAACAGGATGTTCATCTTTTTGCAAACACCTGGTTTCTTTTCTATTTCGCTTGTGGTTATGGGAAAAATGTTCTCGATTATTTTCTCATAAGATTCTACGTTATAGAGAAACATCTGGCTTTCTGATTGGCCTGTTTATAGGGGCTCATGCAGGAGAGTGAAACCTATGGAATACTCTCAGGGACATTGTCGCATTGTAGCCCTTTCAAATGCAACCCCAAAGCATCAGAATTAACAATGACTCAACTCGATAATTGTCAAGGTCCAAATACGTCTCGTTGTTGGTTTGTCTAAAAAAATGACATTATTCAATGTTGAACTTTGGGACACATGACCAAAAATGTTGCGATGTCACTTTTTAAATTTTAAGGTATTTGTTCCTTTTGTTTAGGGCGATCACGTGACAACGCGTCAACATCCTTTGTAGCATTCCACACAAACATCTTGCAGCATGACGTTTATATAATTGTGAATGGTTTCATAAAATCAAGACAGCATGTGTCTCCTCTCACATGAAGAAATGGTTGTACTGTGCCAGACATCTGTCCTGTTTCCCCGGCGGATAAAACGTCCTTGTGTCAAGGTTGCCGTCCCCTTCCTGTCGGATATCACACGATATACAGCTTCCTGCAGTTGACATTCTTACCCACGTCGTTGACGAGGGACAGTTTTCCCCGGCAGATGTAAAAAGCTCAGTCTCATATTGGTTGAATTAATTCTTCGTACGTCAAGTAAACCAGCTTACGTCGCTCAGTCAGCAGCTAACAAATCATCAATGATATAAGTTTGTTTGATTGATTTCACTGGTTATTCAGATTGTGTAGAGTTGTGAAGGTACAAGCTCCAAAGGAAAAAGAGCTGTGGAAAACATATATATGCAGTGGTTTTAATATTGCCGTGTTGGGTTGTAAGTGGCTTCCGTGTGCTGCACAAAAGGTGGCTGTAGCATTGTCGTGTGAGGCTAAAAATCACCGTTGTATTGCTGTGCGGGCCTAAATGCGACTGTAGTATTTAAAACTCAATCTGGTTGATGTCCTCAATATCCAGCTGTGCTTCCCTTGTCAAATGATTAATGGACAATTTACAATACGAAATCAATATTTCTAAATCGAGGATTGAAAAAACAAGAGGATCTACTTAGGCCAGTACGGCCAGTATTACAATGTAACTAAGTGAAGGTGAGCTGCAGGCCCTCTGTCAGTGTGCCAACGACTTGTAGATGAAACTTCAATTCCTTCATGAAAACATGGCATAACTTCGTCCATTACAGCATTGCAGCATCCAGAATGTCAGGATATGTGATCTTATCGGACTACTGGTCGAACATGTTGAAAGCCAGAGCAAACCGTTCATCCACGACGATAGTGAACCAAAATGTCGTCCGTAGACAAAGTAGGGAATAATTAAGGTCATACAGAGGGGTTTACGCATGGAGGTTTGATAAATAATTCCACTGCGTTTTGGAGTTCAGTTGGATATTTACAATCTCACAAAGAGACCAAAATGGCACAAACGTGTCCGTGCAACAGTTTTATCTTAGTTTTATATCTACCGCAGTAAAACGATTTATGTCTCTGCTGGAAGCACAAGGCAATTGGGTGGCATTAATGATGGTGTCAGCCGGCAAATCTCTCTCCCAAACACTGCAACATTGATCCCTTGTGTCTCCCAAGCATGTGGTCACCTAAAAATACACCAAAGGCAGAAAAGAATTCGAACTCCAAAACACACATGTGCATACGAATGATTTCACCTTACAGTCGTATTTCTCACTTTCTAAAGATACCTGTCAGGTCAGAAGGAATCACGCAGAATCAATGTTATACCTTGTATAAGTATGCCATTTGTTACAGAGAAAACGTGACCACTTTGGAAGTTTACCCACTGGGAAGTTGAAACTGTCTCACGTGTTCTTTATAAATGCCTAACTGTAGATGCATGCCTAGTAGAGTTGAAACTTCCCTGTTCAAAATTGCAAATGGGATATGCACCCTTGCTGTCTACTACAAGATGAAGACATAAAGAATGACTTTGAAATTATCAGTAGCTTCGTGTTAAAGGGCACTTCAAACTAATCAGCCATTACTGACTTGAAAATTATGCCAGAGCGCCGGGGTGCTTTAAAATGCTGAGCATCAAGATAAGGCGTCTTGGAGCATCGATGGTAACCTGGCAACAGAGTCCAACAAATGAACCTATGCTCGACGACATGGTTGTTCCGATCAGAACCGGTGCTGCATTGACCTTGACCCCTTGAACCGATATGTACGGGATGAGTTCTGTCACACGCGCCCACAACTGCGTGACCACAACGCGAAATGTCCAAGAGATGCGTGCAGCATGTTGTAACCAGCTATGTTTGGTGTGTTTGGTGTTCTTTTGATTTTGTAATCAGCCAGCTGACACTATGCTTCAAGGTGGGCTGACTGGCTCTGAAACGGGGATTGTTGTATCCACTCTGTACGCCAGAAGAGTAAACATAACAGCTGATATACTTATTCTCAGCCAACATATCATGTTAATTTTTGGAAATTGTTTTCACTGCCATATTACACCAACGACCCTTTGGTGGTTCCGCTGATTATACGTTTGTGTGTGTTTCAAAACAAACTTCTGCTCTACTGTACGTTTGTTTGTGCGTGGTTGGCTGACATTGAACAAAAGAATGAGAGGGTGACTCGTGTTCAAGCCACTTTGAATATGACTTCAGTAAAAATGCCCCTTAGTACCATCTTAATGGATGGAAGCCTACGGGAGCAAGAATATACTGACGAAGAAGATAGTATTCTGTGAAGAATCAGCGTTTGGTCCCATGACTGCTGGGTCGTGCTGCTTACACGGACAGCTAAGTGTTCATCTTACACACAAAACAACCCGCGTTCCACGCAGTGATAATAACTACAATCATCGGTCAGAACATCTGGCAGGGGCAGATAATGATTCATTTCCTCCGCGATATGTAATGTACATGTTTTTAGCGCTTCTTGGCGTTTAAGCCGACTCCGGTTAGATGCTATACGTCAATGATACCCATGCTTCATGTCGAGTCCGCTACCGATGGCGTGGGAGTCAGATGATGGGACAGAAATCAATGTTAATATCTGTTTTAATGTTCAAAGAGATTTATGACCAATCATTATAGATTGTACCCAGATGACTTTTTGACGATGACCTCGATCAAGGTCCGGAAGCCAATGACCGTAGGAGCCGTGCGATCTGAAATAAATCTTCCTTGTGTCAAAATTCCTCCGACACTGAATGACCCTTCTCGCTTTCTTGCAAGACACGTTCAGAGCAGCAGTGGCCAACTGAAGCCTCGGTCTTGAAAAACAAAGGCTCTCTTTCCTGGAAGACACATAGGCTCTCTTTCCTGCAAAACACAAAGGCTCTCTTTCCTGCAAGACACATTCAGAGCAGCACTGATCAACTGAAGCCCCGGACTGGGAAAACAAAGGCTCTCTTTCCTACTAGATCACACAACCTCTCTTTCCTGGAAGACACATTCAGAGCAGCACTGACCAACTGACTGGGAAAACAAAGGCTCTCTTTCCTACAAGACACAAAGGCTCTCTTTCCTGCAAAACACAAAGGCTCTCTTTCCTGCAAAACACAAAGGCTCTCTTTCCTGCAAGACACATTCAGAGCAGCACTAACCAACTGAAGCCCCGGACTGGGAAAACAAAGGCTCTCTTTACTGCAAGACACATTCAGAGCAGCACTGATCAACTGAAGCCGCGGACTGGGAAAACAAAGGCTCTCTTTCCTGCAAGACACAAAGGCTCTCTTTCCTGCAAAACACAAAGGCTCTCTTTCCTGCAAAATACTTAGGCTCTCTTTCCTGCAAGACACATTCAGAACAGCACTGACCAAGTGAAGCCCCGGACTGGGAAAACAAAGGCTCTCTTTCCTACTAGATCGCACAACCTCTCTTTCCTGGAAGACACATTCAGAGCAGCACTGACCAACTGAAGCCCCGGACTGGGAAAAAAGGCTCTCTTTTCTGCAAAACACAAATGCTCTCTTTCCTGCAAAACACAAAGGCTCTCTTTCCTGCTGAAACACATATTCTCTCTTTCCTGCAAAACACCTTCAGAGTAGCACTGGCTGACTGAAGCCCCGAACTGGGACAACACAGGTTCGCCTTCCTGCAAGACACATTCACATGCAGCCCTAGCCCTAGCAGCCGACTTGAAGAAGGCCAGGCAGGTCACACTGTGTCATCGTATGCCGAGCGTATGGGTCGTTGCTTGTATTACAAATTAATATGTCCAGTACTTTCCAAGCTCTAATCTGTAAACACCACGGAGGGGCAGCTTGAATTTTAAAGTCTAAATTGTAAGAAATTTGGTCGAAATATCGGTAGGAAATCTGGAATAACGAGAAAATTATGGAAGCGAGGAGAAAACACACACGAAAAATCCACGAAAAATCGAGGGTCTTTTAACAGACTTGAAATAGGGAAAATCGACGTAATGGGAACAAGTTAAAATGTGAAAAAAACCCAGAAAACTTTCAGTTAAAATATTTTGTGCTGGAAAAGTGACATCATGAGGCTTCATAAGAATGAAGAACTTTAGAACACAACAACATGACTACTCCCCTCCAACCATACCGGTACCATCACTTGTACTTGATCATGAAATAAAGCGTCACAATCTTTCTCGAATCTGAATGGAAAGACCACGTACATATTGAACCCATTTGCCCAACTGCCTGATTGAAGTTCCTCTTTTATCATATCCCATTTGCCTAACTGGAGGTTGAAGTTGAGCTGACTTACTCAACGCTGCTTCGTGTATCTAACAGCTGTAGTATATCAGATTTCAATTAAAAAGCCCAACTGCCTATCTGTAGGCCGAGGTATACCACATATGATCGGTATTCCAACCGTGTGCCAGTCATTACATTAATAATATTCCAGCAGCTTAATCCTGGGCTAGGTAGAAATGTGATATTGACAAATGTACCTTAATTGCTGTATAAACACCACATAGGAAGACAAGCTGTAACATCGATACCAGTTGGTGGCTAGTACCAGCTAGAGAAACAATCAACATGTAATGAGGATAATACAATGCTGGTATACAATACGATAAAACACGTACGTTGTACCTTGTGACTTGAGATCTTTTCAAAGCATTTCCGAACGATTTACTTGTTTCAGTATTAGTTTACAATAGGGAGCCGTTGACATTTATGACAAAAAATCAATTCCAATTATATATAGATCTGCATCAGCTAAATGCACGTTACCAATGATATTGAGACGACGGCCTTGAGCACCAACACGCTCCACGAGGCGGACTCAATAACTGATGTCGGCGCCTACACGACGTCCCAATGAAAGACTGTTTTACACTACACGCCTCCACTAGCCCACTTTCTGAAGTTCTACACTTGCATGCAGAGGCAGGATTGTGAAGTAATCACATTGTAAAGCACCGTTCAGAGGCGTATGTGATGTTGATGTGCTGACTCCATTCTGGCGGATGTTATAGTTTGACATAGCGTTACATTCTCAACAATTTAGTTTGAATTGTCAGATAATCAAATCCATAGAGAGCAGGCATGACTAGCGACTGTAGTTGAAGCAGCAGGTTTCTGGAAAGACAGGCGGGATCGCCCGAAGGCCCTACATAGGCAGATGCCAAGTTTGGCGTCAGGTAGATATCTCACTACGAAACTGGCTAGCTATTCTCGAAACGTTCGTAGCGCTACGAACTTCTTAAGCCCATTCTTAACACATGGACTACGATCACAGCTAAGAATTCTTAGGGCTACGAACGTTTCGAGAAAATGGGCCCAGTGGACATATATCGCCCTCTGTTCTTCCAAAAATGACATTTCAATTGTATCAGTGAGTATTTTCAACAATTGTAGTGAGTGACTCTATTTTTACTCACTCACTCACTCACTTTTTACGCACTCAGCATTATTCCAGCTATATGGCGGTGGTCTGTAAGTAATCGAGTCTAGATCAGGCAATCCAGCGATCAACAGTTACAGCGTCGATCTGCGTGTCAACCAAGTCAGTGAATCTGACCACACGATCCCCTTAGTCGCCGCTTATGACAAGCATGGGTGACTGCACATTAATTCTAACTTGAGTCTTCACGTGTGATAACTATTGTATCTTTAAACGAGTAATAATCTATCATGGTTTTTTCACCAACAGATGTCTATTCGACGGAAGTTCACTTTGTACCATGCCTATCTATAACTGGCCTACCAGCAGTTTTCTTTCATAACTTCGTTGTTACGCTGGAACATCGCAAAGTGCGCAAAATCCCCGGAAGACCTGGAACATAACTAAACGTGGTGCCCTCGGAAGAATCAATCAGGTACGGAGCTCACCAGATAACGTCTGTCATTTCAGTGATCCACTAATATAATCCCTATTTGGTCTTCTATTGAAATCGACCCGTGAAGGTCCGGGGGTAGAATAGGCCTTCAGCAACCCATGCTTGCCATAAAAGGCGACAATGCCTGTCGTAAGAGGCGACTAACGGGATCGAGTGGTCAGGCTCGCTGACTTGGTTGATACATGTCATCGGTTCCCAATTGCGCAGATCGATGCTCATGATGTTGATCACTGGATTGTCTGGTCCAGACTCGATTATTTACAGACCGCCGCCATATAGCTGGAATATTGCTGAGTGCGGCGTAAAACTAAACTCACTCACTCACTCCATTGAAATCTGCTACAGCGAACAATTAACAATTGCTATATCTAAGAAACATGACATAGACTTGGTTGGTAGTTCAAGGCGGGTTAACCACAACAAGAAACAATCTATTGACAAGATAAATGTGAATGAAAATGTTTCCGTGTAATGTTAGGTGGTCACCAGAACACATGTTCAAGCGCTGTAATGTGCAGTGGACATACTAAAGCTATGATAGTTAACCACTGCATTCCAGTCACATGTCTGATCCACGTGGAAGGTTAACCACTGCATTCCAGTCACACGCCTGATCCACGTGGAAGGTTAACCACTGCATTCCAGTCACACGTCTGATCCACGTGGAAGGTTAACCACTGCATTCCAGTCACATGTCTGATCCACATGGAAGGTTAACCACTGCATTCCAGTCACATGTCTGATCCACGTGGAAGGTTAACCACTGCATTCCAGTCACACGCCTGATCCACGTGGAAGGTTAACCACTGCATTCCAGTCACACGTCTGATCCACGTGGAAGGTTAACCACTGCATTCCAGTCACATGTCTGATCCACATGGAAGGTTAACCACTGCATTCCAGTCACATGTCTGATCCACGTGGAAGGTTAACCACTGTATTCCAGTCATATGTCTGATCCACGTGGAAACAACCTCCTTGTATAAGCTGTAGTCATAATTGTTAAGTAAAAACGTCCCTGAAACTGACAACTAGATATCATATGTATGAATTACATCTGATTTCAAAGGTCATACAATGTTGTATATATTCTAGATTTCTGTTTAATTGTTTTGGCCTCTAAGCATTACGCTAAATAACGTTAAAAAACAACAACAATAAAGCAGGTCACTTTGATGACACGGATGTCCATATCCTACCATTAATGTAACACTCATCATGATGACACCGGGTGTTCATACCCTAACCCAGGCAAAATATAACATAGATATGTAGTACTGCTGATATGTGTATCGTGAACACTGACCCATGCACAGTGATGAAAAGCAGTCCCTGTCTTTCATGGCGGCCATAGACTATAAAATAGCGTAAGTGTACCATTGTTTTAAAAAAATAATGAACATTGGACAGCTGGGCCTTTCTTAGTGTTTAGTCCTCTGTTATGAGGCGGAAAGGATATGAATATCATTGCTGACAACAATGTCCATCTGTCTTTGTTTACATTTCAAATCACCCACTGTATATGTATGTAATATACAGCACTGTGACACTATGTTTGTTTCATGGACTACAGAGGCCAGCCCTGCTTGAGGTGATTATCGATCTATATGTTGTGGTGTATATCACACCACCAAGCATGGCGTACTGTGGGTGTGCATCAATGAGAAAACACGTGTTAGAGGAACTAGTTGATCATATAATCAATAGCATGTGTATTGCCAAAATCAATTGTATGACATTTACCAACCGTAGAGTACACTGAAACCGTATCCTGGACAAAAGCGTGGTTGGCTTACCGAAGTCATGGCCGTCGACATCGCCTTCACCAAGGCGGGACGTTAAGCTACATGATATATCACAGAGTTATGGAGTCTGTCCAGTCGAGTTTGATTCCTCAAATAGTGGGCGGTGTTGAGTGAATGTAACAACATTAACAAAACATGAAGGCACCAAGGTCAATGACATATTACATTTCGAGGTGATTAACAAACTTAGACGCAGGGGTTAACATAAAGGTGCTTGACACACACCTGAAACGTGAGAGCAGGAACATTAAATACAGATGCCCTCCTCACAAATGGCCTGTTAGTGTGTTTTACTCATGAAGTCTTCGGAGCTGCCTGTGAAGTGGTTGTAGAAACATCACGAGAAAGGTCGCGTTGACCTAAAATATACTGTCAGAGTCATCTCCCTTGATTGTATGCAGGTCTCTCAGTAAACAGTCAGCGCCCACGCGAGCCTCGTCCATCACACTGCACAAATATTGCCATAATATATGCAAAAAACAAATCTTGTCTTTCGGGAGCTGTTTCACCAGTAGGATTGTTTATTTGACCCTTGCTATATTGCTGGATGAAGGGGATTTTTTTGTTTGCAAACAAAGTATGAAATGGTGACAAACATTTTCAGATATTTAAGGATTGGCAATTGTGGAAATGGTCTATCTTATTTGCCTCATAACATTTAAACATCTCTCTCTCTTAACATGTTTAAAACACTTTTTCATTTTCTTCATACAGCATTTGTAATTATTTTGTTTGACAGTAATACAGTAATACAATCAATGCATTGTTATGTTCCCCTTCAAATCCAAGAACAAAATTTGCAGTTGTAAAAACATCTCTTCCCGCAGCTACAGTATTTAGCCAACCCAGTTGGTTGTTGGTGTTGGTAAGCCCTAGACTCGAGAGCAGGAACCTTTGATTGTTGTCTTTATGTCTGTGAACACCGTACCCGTGCTAATAGGTGTAAGCACCATGTTGGCTTCGTGAGTGAGTGGTATCACCATGCTGGGTTCGTGAGTGTTATCACCATGTTGGGTTCGTGAGTGTTATCACCATGTTGGGTTCGTGAGTGTCAGCACCAGACTGGGTTCGTGAGTGTTATCACCATGTTGGGTTCGTGAGTGAGTGTTATCACCATGTTGGGTTCGTGAGTGAGTGTTATCACCATGTTGGGTTCGTGAGTGTTATCATCATGTTGGGTTCGTGAGTGTTATCACCATGTTGGGTTCGTGAGTGTTAGCACCAGACTGGGTTCGTGAGTGTTATCACTATGTTGGGTTGGTGAGGGTTACCGCCATGCTGGGTTGGTGAGTGTTATCACCATGTTGGGTTCGTGAGTGAGTGTTATCACCATGTTAGGTTCGTGAGTGTTATCACCATGTTGGGTTCGTGAGTGTTATCACCATGTTGGGTTCGTGAGTGTTATCACCATGTTGGGTTCGTGAGTGTCACCACCATGCCCTCCTGTTAGCACTATACATATGCTTGTGAATTTTACTAACGTCTTGAATATATCACTTTTTGATTAGCTCCCTCCGCCCACTCCCACTCCCACCCCTACCCCCGTACACACACACACACACACACACATTAAGATGACACGCCGCTAAATAACTTCAATACTGTTCAAAGCAGCGTTAAACCCATGTTACTCACTCACTCACCAATTACATTTCGACAGTGAGAGCAAACACAAATCACGTTGTCCTTTCTTTGATACGTTTGATCTTTAAAACGGCGACTACATTTGATCTAGATCATGTGTAGAAAAGTATTCAGACTGTGATCAGCGAGACACTTCAATCGGAGAGTGCGTATTGTTCAAACACACCCCGCAATGCTGCATTGACAAAAATCGAGGCAATGGGTTTTTCTCAGTCGAGAAGTATTTTTTCTGTTGTTTGTCAAAATTCTTTGAAAAGTAACAAGCTGGGTAATCAACGCTGTTTGCAATCTGCCTGTAAAAAATCTGCAACAATGGCACTTTCTTCCACAGTCAGTTTAAATGTTTTATACAATCTATGGTGCTTTCGAAACTGGAGGATTCATGGAAATAGCCTTTATCCTTTCAGAAGGTAACTAGCTGCGGGTTTCCCCATCTTTATGGAAGACAGATAAGTGAGAAAGGCCATCCATTCAGTAACAATGTGTCCTTCAGTTACAAGAAGCCATACCAAGAAATCTCATAACAAGGATTTCCGCAGGTCAGTACACAGTATCAGTAGGTGCCGACATGAACCAGCACAAATGCTTCCTCAGCCCAACTTTGGTCGATAATGGTTTTTGACACAAAAACTTTCTTCTTTAGGGAGATGTTCCAGTTTGAGTGGATTTGGGGATGTGAACAGACAATACACCACCTGCATGTATACTATCATTAACTAAACAGACAAGACAAATTCGTTAATCGAATCTTCTTACAACTGCGCGTGGTATTTGAAAGTAAAGCTAGCTAATTTCACATAAATATCGTTTACACTTCCACTTTTAAATGCATGGCTACCATCTTACCCAAATAATCAATCGCATCACTTAGGAGAAGCGGTATCAATAACTTCCATTTAACTTCCATTTTTATATAAAGACAACGAGCCCCAGGAAATGAAGTATTGAATGGAATTACTCCCTGAACAATCTGTTACAATGCTAACAAGTGGATCGAGCAAAACTTTGTCTTTGCTCAGTAGCTACTTGAGGTTCCGGCTGACCCAACCTGAATGATTTACAGTGGTCATTACTTCGCTGGTGGAAGTGCTGTCAGAAAATACCAACATGGGCAACCCAAACATTCATTTGCCAAAGTTTTAGCCTGGTGTAACCTCTTTACCTTCTGTTTATTCACATATTCCTTACATGAGCATGCAAACAGTGCTTGAAATCTTCTGGCCATCCCTCGTCTATCAAACAACATATCTTTTCAATAGGAAACTGAACATCATCAGGACTTTCTGACTGCCCCAGAGACCAACCTACTCATAAGCCTCTTAGTTCAGCATATTGAAATCTAACATTTCTTTTCAACAGGAAGTTAACATCGTCAGACCATTTTGATTGCCTTAATGTTCGCCCCAGAGTAACCCATAGGACTTCAAAATAACCTGTTTGACCTCATCATATTGTATCATCAACTGATAGTATGTGCTGAGGAGGCTGAGGTTTTCTCTTTACCCTTCACTTTACCTTTACAATGTTATTGCAGCTCTTTTCCACATTTCCAAGTTGTTGCCTCCTTTTCAAAATGGAACACAAAATTGCCAGTTCCTATTTTCTGAAAAAGAGGGACTCACATGACAATCTGTGTCTCATCAAAGAAAATTAGAAAGGTTCGAGAGGAATTATTTCTGTTTTGCAGTTTCAATTCCCTCGAACTTAATGATCTTTCTTTCTTTCTTATTTTTCTATATCAGCAAATTCAGCTTGCTTTCGTTCGTTTTCTCTTTGTAATTCTGTTTCTCACCATTTGACTTTAAAATATTCTTCTTTCTTTCTTTTCAATCAAAAGCATTAAAGCCGTATCATTCAAAACCTAAAACATGGATTTTTCCATATTACTTTTCTCTTTAAAGGCTGAACAGCACTCTGTGTTCTCTTAACATGCCACCATATAATGGACGTCACGTGGTTTGGTGTTTGACGCCCCCTTCAAGATGTTTGCTTCTATATAGTCGTGCATACATTAGGCCTACTTATGCCAATTTTATAGCGTCAGTCCCTTGAGATAATGCTATCGTCGTAGTTTAACGTTAATGCCCCATCCAAAGAGAGTCCGTGATTTATGTCCTCAATATCAACCGCCAGGCTGGGAATCAACAAGTACCATATTTGAACGTCGCCTCGTATCACACTGTCAAGGGATCGAGTCACTGACCCTCCACTCGGGATCCCGGAATGTATGTTCCGACCACTTGTGCACCATGGAAGCGATCATGAGTCGGGAACACTGTTTGTCGTGTTGTCCGGCGGGCATCACAGATACTACTTGCAGCAAGGAGTTTTACGTAAGCACGTATAATGTCACATACGGAACGAGGTTTCTGTCTGTATGTATGTAATGCATGATGCCCAGGGAGCTGTGATAGAAAATACGGTGCTCCGTTGAAATTGGCATCCAATGATCGAAAGAAAACAAAGCGCCTTTGAGAAGCTGAGCTTAATATTGGCGCTATACAACCATTAGTATGTATGTATGTACGTATGTATGTACTGATGGATGGATGGATGTATACATGCATGCATGCATGTATGTGCGTAGGATAGGATATTGCACGTCTTTGGTAAAATAATCTTTCGTAAAACATTGAAGGTGAAGAAATTACAATGTTTCAAGAGAGGTTTACAAGTTAATGTCAAAAGCAATCAAAACGAGTCTGTTGTGTGATTCGTGAGCATTTCATCAAATTGTTTGTCCATTTTGAAGCCAGGCTGTATTCAGTCATTCCAGTGCATGATTATCAATTAACGAAGGACGATGGACAGGTAGTTCTGGCATGTGGTGCTGGCATCGAACAACGCTTCCCAGACCAGGCAGTGACAGCTTGTGATTTGATGCATCCACAGATTAACATGACACGTGGAACCATGAAAACGAGCCTACCCGTGGTGGTGTCTCACAACAACACCGCCCACTCGTGCTTGGGGCAATCGTTGTTTTACGTGCCGGGCCTGCGTTCTCGTTGTCAAAGTTGCTATATTCAGCCACATCATCGACGCTACATGAAAGTATCCAACCAACGCCAGACAGAGTCAATTACCCAGTCATTAGCCGGGGTTTACCTTGGAAGCAAAATAAATACTGGCACAACATCTGTTATATACGGTCCTTGAGGAATGAAATAGAGCACGCCGATCAGTTTTAGCGAGATTCAATATCTGATTGGAATAATTACACATTTACCCATGGACACCTTGACGGTCTTGACAAGCTGGCTTCAAAAACGTGTAATAGCATGAGAAATCCGCGTTAGATTCGGTCCCAAGTAAATAACAACAACATACCATTTTCATACCCCTAGGAGATATCCGCTGAAAGTAGTTGGTTGGTTGGTTGTTTAACGCCACAGGCAGCAATATTCCAGCTATGTGACAGCGGTCTGTAAATAATCGAGTCTGGTCTGGAATCGAGTTCACTGGCATAGAAGGTAACGCAAGTCTACATCTTTCACATCAGCTACTAAAATCAACGGGTGGTCAGGTTCGGCTTGCTTATATAACTGCGTGTACATGTAATCTCATCTCGGACGTTACTCACACTATCAATCACTTGATTGTCTGCTCCAGGATTGATTTCGTACATACTGCTGTTATCCCAGAGATATCTTTGCTCCGGGATCACCTAGAATTTCACATCTGGGTATGAGGGTGTTACAGAATTGTCATTTATCATACAACGGGTAGTGTTCTCAGCAGGATAAAGGCAACGGATATTTTCGGTATCCGTTGGGGTCACATACGGATACCGATACAAATTAGAGAGGTCATATGCTAAATACAATGCATGATATTAAGCATCCCAAAACACACTCGCGTGATAACCTATATTCATCGGTTATATTTATGACATAGTAACAGCCTTTACATAACCGACACACAAACTGGGGAAACACCATTGCACATGACAGACAACAGACAGTCCAGTGATTTAGTCCAGCTGGAAACAGGCCTAGGTCTTGTTGATTGTCTTCAGACAGCACGTCACATGATCGCCCTCTACAATGTTACAAACTTTGAAAGCATGACATATGTTCCTCACGAAGAACGAAGTTTATTCAAAGCGAGCCCAATTTGCACTCGGAACCGTCTCTTTGACATTTCCCGGATGTTCTCACACTTGCAGTGTACACATTTGCTTGACATTTGAACAGCAACGGTGCCAGGACTTTGAAGAAATGTACATGTATCATATATTGTTGGGCCCTTCAAGGCCCCCCGAGTATCATAACCCTGTGCATGTCTGAGAAGGCGATCTGCTCGTTGTATAGCTGACGATGGTAGGAGGATCAGCTTCTGTCTGCTTGTTCATTGTTTAAAGTGGCACTCTGAAAAGTTTCAGCGCTCAAGGACGACAGTCTATATAAATGTGAATATTATCCATGATTTAACAGTAAAGCGACAGATATTATGAAAACGATCCACACGCCTTTGAGTTACTATCAGCCAGGTCTCCAGCCTTGATACCTCAAGACATTTATTGGTCTCCTGGTTCCTGGGGACACAAGTTCCTAGGTTTCCACTGCGTGACTGGGGCTCTCACGACCTTGGCCTTTATTCTCCAAACGTTCGTAGCCCTACGAATTCTTAACACTGATTGTAGCCAATGTGTTAAGGATGGATTTAAAGAGTCCGTTGGACTACGAACGTTTCGAGACTAGCTAGCCAGGTTCAAAATGAGTGAGTGCGTTATGTTTTACGCCGCACTCAGCAATATCCCAGCTATATGGAGGCGGTCTGTAAATAATCGAGTCTGGACCAGACAATCCAGTGATCAACAACATGAGCATCGATCTGCGCAATTGGGAACCGATGACATGTATCAACCAAGTCAGCGAGCCTGACCACCCGATCCCGATAGTCGCCTCTTACGACAGGCATAGTCGCCTTTTATGGCAAGCATGGGTTGCTGAAGGCCTATTCTACCCCGCGACCTTCACGGGTCAGGTCCAAACTGACCTAGACAAATGTTTACCTTTTCACAAACACAAACGTCACAACGAACGCATGTACTTATGTTTACTTAACACGAGTCCTGCACTTGTCTAAGTTTAAATTCGAGTATTCCGAGAAACTTTTAATGAAATATGAAACCATTAAACAGGAACCAATTTTTGCCGAGTGTGTTGGCAAACAACGGAGCTTTCATGCTAAGACGATCTGTTCGCATGTGAGACAACACGAACAAACAATCAAGTTCTGGTGGTGTTTGCTCCTGCTTCCATCATGACAGATCGGAGCGACTTGATTGGACGTCAGACTTGGTGTGGTGGCAAAAGGGAGGTCAGTATTTATCATAACACGAGATTATATACACTGGATGCCCAGGAGGTATCAGATTAACGACCAACAGATTAAGGGTGACGACGTTTTTAGCAATATTCCGGCAATATCCCGACGGGAGACACTAGGAATGGCCTTCACACATCATACCTATCAGTGGAATCGAACTAGGCATGCCCAAGGTCCCTGCAGATTATGAAGGGAGTCTGCTGCATCGTCTTGTGTCACGTTTTTTCATGATTTCTCACTGGTGTCCCATTACAACCGTACAGCCATCTGAAAAGTTAATCCCTGCGGCAACTGATGCAGTTATTGTTAGTTAATGCACTCAACGATAGACTATAAGACAGAGTCTGTAAATTTCCGAGTCTTGATAGGAGATTCCAGAGACTGACAACCTGAGCATCGATCGACGTCATGGGGCACAATGACACTCAACACAGTTACCAATCCTAACAACCCGATCACGTTAAACGTCACTTTCAGCAAATACGGCTTGCTGAAGACCCATTTTAGCCCGCTCTCTGTTGGTTCTCTGGCGTGTATTATTTACCAAACCATTCACAGGATTGTGAGGACCACGCGACTGCTTGTGCCTCTTATACCCTATGTTAAGGCTGCTACTGTGTTGAGAGTTTTGAGCAGTAGGGCACTACAAGACCTTATACAATATCCGCACCTGTTTGCACCAGTTCGACCTGGGTGCAAAACGACTCATTCGTTCGTAGAAAATGCCCAAAGGTCAAATGTGTTGTGTTTGTACTCATGAATTGATTGTTTGGAGTTTCACAGTAAAAGATAGTTTGTTGGATACAGCTCGGAAAATAGATTGTCCTTAAAAGACTTAACCAACCCAAATCCCAAACCAGCAAACTGAGTACAGAACATCAGCATAAAGAACAGACAGACCTCACTATCAGAAACGAATTCATTTTGGTGTAAAGGGAAATAAGGCTGGAAAAAATACATGATTGTAAAACTAAAAATCAGCAGTGGTACCAGAAGGACCAGCATACCCTGCCATAACAGTAGCATGCGCATTTTTAAAAAATGCCTAAATATAGAAGCATATTTCAACTGGTGCTACATAGTAGAACTCCTGCTATGTTATGGCGGTCTGTTAACAAACCAGACAATCAAGTGATTATAATTATGACTATCGAGTAGAAGTATAGAAAACCGTTGGGGAAATAGATTTGTTTAACAACATAATTAGTGGTGAGTTTCAATGTCTCGATCCATTAATTCAGTTGACTCAGCACACAAAAATATCCTAGTGAACTTTACGGAGGAATCTCGGGGACTCTCGGTTGATAAGAAATACTTTGTTCACAACCAGTTTGGCCAAAATTCAGCTGAACAGGATAGAGTAGAATTGACAACTCTTAAAAAACCTAATTTAATAAGAAAGGCATTAGAAGTACGAGAAAATAATCAAAGTAAGGTGTGCAAAAATGGAAATTTGAGAAAGTAATTGCAAAAAACCCCGAGAAAATATTCCAGATTTCGAGTGGTTTTAAAAGAAACTTGAAATAACGAGAACATAACTAAAATCACAGAATAATCGAAGTTTCGGCGGAAAAATAATCCATTTAGGAAATACAAACAAGTATTCTCACTCAAAGTTAACTATACTACCACATTCGACCAGTAAATATTAGCTTTAAATACTTTAAGTCATCTCATCAAATTGCATAGGACAAACTACACGTGATTGAGTATGATGACCTGGATGTACTCTACTTATTCTTTAGTACACGCACTAGCCATTGTAATATCCCTAATAAATAAATTAAAACAAAACGGCATGATCCATTCACAGCCACCTGACAGATTTGGCCGAGCACCGGTTAAGGACTTGGCGTCAGTGTGACTCCCACCCCTCTCCATCATGTGCATGGGAGGGGCATAGACTAAGGAGGGGCATAAACTGGGGATGGTCACAGACTACGTGAGGTCATAAACTAGGGAGGGTCATAAACGAGGAAAGGTCATAGACTATGGTGGCTTCTATACTATGGAGAGTCGCAGACTACAGATGATCATAGACTAGAGAGGGTCACAGGCTATGGAAGGTCATAGACTAGGGAGGGTCATAGACTAAGGAAGGACATAGACTAGGGAGGGTCATAGACTAGGAATGGTCATAGACTAGGGATGGTCATAGACTATGGAGGGTCATAGACTATGGAGGGTCATAGACTAGGGATGGTCATAGACTAGGAATGGTCATAGACTAGGGATGGTCATAGACTAGGAATGGTCATAGACTAGGGATGGTCATAGACTATGGAGGGTCATAGACTATGGAGGGTCATAGACTAGGGATGGTCATAGACTAGGAATGGTCATAGACTAGGGATGGTCATAGACTAGGAATGGTCATAGACTAGGGATGGTCATAGACTAGGGATGGTCATAGACTAGGGATGGTCATAGACTATGGAGGGTCATAGACTATGGAGGGTCATAGACTAGGGATGGTCATAGACTAGGAATGGTCATAGACTAGGGATGGTCATAGACTAGGGATGGTCATAGACTAGGGATGGTCATAGACTAGGGAGGGTCATAGACTAGGGATGGTCATAGACTAGGGATGGTCATAGACTAGGGATGGTCATAGACTAGGAATGGTCATAGACTAGGGATGGTCATAGACTAGGGATGGTCATAGACTAGGGATGGTCATAGACTAGGGATGGTCATAGACTAGGAATGGTCATAGACTATGGAGGGTCATAGACTAGGGATGGTCATAGACTAGGGATGGTCATAGACTAGGGATGGTCATAGACTAGGAATGGTCATAGACTAGGGATGGTCATAGACTAGGGATGGTCATAGACTAGGGATGGTCATAGACTAGGGATGGTCATAGACTAGGGATGGTCATAGACTAGGAATGGTCATAGACTAGGGATGGTCATATACTAGGAATGGTCATAGACTAGGGATGGTCATAGACTAGGAATGGTCATAGACTAGGGATGGTCATAGACTAGGGATGGTCATAGACTAGGGATGGTCATAGACTAGGAATGGTCATAGACTAGGGATGGTCATAGACTAGGGAGGGTCATAGACTAGGGATGGTCATAGACTAGGGATGGTCATAGACTATGGAGGGTCATAGACTAGGGATGGTCATAGACTAGGGATGGTCATAGACTAGGGATGGTCATAGACTAGGGATGGTCATAGACTAGGGATGGTCATAGACTAGGAATGGTCATAGACTAGGGAGGGTCATAGACTAGGGATGGTCATAGACTAGGGATGGTCATAGACTAGGGATGGTCATAGACTAGGAATGGTCATAGACTAGGGATGGTCATAGACTAGGGATGGTCATAGACTAGGGATGGTCATAGACTAGGGATGGTCATAGACTAGGGATGGTCATAGACTAGGAATGGTCATAGACTAGGGATGGTCATATACTAGGAATGGTCATAGACTAGGGATGGTCATAGACTAGGAATGGTCATAGACTAGGGATGGTCATAGACTAGGGATGGTCATAGACTAGGGATGGTCATAGACTAGGAATGGTCATAGACTAGGGATGGTCATAGACTAGGGAGGGTCATAGACTAGGGATGGTCATAGACTAGGGATGGTCATAGACTATGGAGGGTCATAGACTAGGGATGGTCATAGACTAGGGATGGTCATAGACTAGGAATGGTCATAGACTAGGGATGGTCATAGACTAGGGATGGTCATAGACTAGGGATGGTCATAGACTAGGGAGGGTCATAGACTAGGGATGGTCATAGACTAGGGATGGTCATAGACTATGGAGGGTCATAGACTAGGGATGGTCATAGACTAGGGATGGTCATAGACTAGGAATGGTCATGGACTAGGGATGGTCATAGACTAGGGATGGTCATAGACTAGGGATGGTCATAGACTAGGGATGGTCATAGACTAGGAATGGTCATAGACTATGGAGGGTCATAGACTAGGGATGGTCATAGACTAGGGATGGTCATAGACTATGGAGGGTCATAGACTAGGAATGGTCATAGACTAGGGATGGTCATAGACTAGGGATGGTCATAGACTAGGGATGGTCATAGACTAGGGATGGTCATAGACTAGGAATGGTCATAGACTAGGGATGGTCATAGACTAGGGAGGGTCAAAGACTAGGAATGGTCATAGACTAGGGATGGTCATAGACTAGGGATGGTCATAGACTATGGATGGTCATAGACTAGGGATGGTCATAGACTAGGGATGGTCATAGACTATGGAGGGTCATAGACTAGGGATGGTCATAGACTAGGGAGGGTCATAGCCTATGGCGGCTTCTATACTATGGAGAGTCAGCAATTAGCCAGGGCCACTCCTAATGTGAACACCTTTGACTGTCTTCCAAACGGATAGATCATAAACTAAGCATATTACGTTACATTTTAGACAATTACGGGGTACGACTGAGAGTACTGAGACATGTCAGGCATGACTTAGATCCAGAACGAAAGCAAGGTGATTTGATCTTACGTCAAACCAAGTTACAAATGGTACTTGATGTTGCCCTTCCTTGCACCTGGTCTCAAGGGATAAAACTAGCACTGGGGGCTCAGTGGCTATATGTGTTAAAACTGTAGCGTGGTATATCTATATGTCGTGGTCTCTGTACAGGTGCAATTACTGTGACAGCAATCGCCTCTTCCTCTACATGCAGGGCGACAACCGTTGTTGGTAGATCTGAATATCACAAAATATATCGACCATTCTGACAAGTATGACGCTCACAGGTCGACAGAGCTGAGCCTTAATGTTGATAACAATGGACACAATCATGGTAGACTTTAACTGAGTCTGTTTGACAAGATTAACGTGGACTGGTGATACACAACGTCTCCTCCTACGACAGGTGTGTGTATGGCTACTGGTTGAAATCGGCCTATACAGCACAGACTTATTACGTGCAGGATGAAAGGGATTTGATACACTCGTGCATTAGTTAAACACCGTCCTATCTTGAAAATAATATGTCACGCTACAGACACGTTCGGGTATAGCCATCAAATTAGGCTATACTCTTTATCCCTTGACATAATTACTAATACCACAACCTTTTCTGTTCTTTATGGGGGAATATGTTGAAAATATGATTGGACTGAATGCTTATCCAAAATAACTATTCTTCTCCTGCTGAAACTATACAGTTAACTTTAGTTTTGACCAAAAATATCGTTTCTGTTCAACACCAAGATGACATGTACTCACTGAGTAAGCTTAATTATGTCTGATCAGAAAGAACATGAATGTCAAAGATTCAGGTCCTCTTTCCAACAATTCAGATTGTTGACTGACAAAAAATCAAAAGGGCCACATAAATAAGATTTTGGAATAAATATTTTATGCTTTCGATTTTTTGTGTGTTCAATAGCACGTTACTGGTAATTACAACTAAAATCTAATTGTTCTGATTTACTGCATTTTAATAATGCAATTTTTAATTTGACTGTAACTTTCCCCAATCCCTTTCATCCACTCACAATTAATAACGAAGTTATAATCCACATAACAATCAGTTATTACTTTCACTTTTCAAAATACGGTAACTTGGCTTTAGGAAGGAGAAACACCGGTTTAAGATACAGGCAATTATTATAATTAAAGTACACGGTGATTTACAGTGATGTTTTCGTTCTTGAAATGTTCAACGCTTGCTCAATCAAAGCATAAAGGTTATTTTTCGGAAAGAAGTTAGAATTTCATTTCAGACAAAATTAATTGGCACAATACACGGTAGTTCTAATTTTTAGCACGAATGTATACGTTAATAAAACAAAGCAAAATAAAGATAGAAAGATTGGTGCAAAACAAAAATCGACGAGTGAACCGTGAAATTATGCTTTGAAATTTTGAACCTTTCTTTGTTCGAGTGTAATACCAGCTTTGTAATCTGGACTATTATTAAATATTGATGATGCATTGATCTGACCACATAAGATGGCCGACATGTCATATCTACTGTAATATGACTGAGTAAGACAACGGTCGGAAGGAAACCAGATGTTTATATTCTGTTGAATAACAAAGCTATAGATGAATCCATCATGCCCCATACCTGTCCACTGCAACTTACAGTCAACAAAATGCTAATTCGTTGACGACTTCCATGGCATGCCATACTTGACGAGAACTCACTTCAGCAAACAACCAGTACTTCCAGAGGACTCCAAATGTCATACATTGCACTCAGATAGAAGTCTAACCACGCATAGTCATGTTCAAATGGGCTCTTTGGCAAATAGAGGAAAACAGACATTCTTTCTCCACATGGACAGCTGATCTACCATTTTATATGAGTTATTGAGTCTGATATAAATTGTCATAATTACGCACAGAACAAATGTAGACATGGCGAAGTTCTCACCTTACACCCAAACCTGACAAGAGAATACGGATTTACTTTCGATTATGTTGAGAAAGACATAAAATAAAAAAAATGTCCAAAAGATTTTTACCTTCGTTATTCCATACAGTTAAATATAACATTATAAGAAGGAAACTAAGGATCAGTGTCGTCATTAGAACTCCTATACATTCTGTATTTATGTAGGACACCCCACAGATCTACATTTCCATGGAAGGTCAGTGATTTGCTGGCTTGTTTTGGTAATTTAGTTGCAAAGAGCATTCGAATTCGTGAAATGTTTACAGCAATGATTGTTTTCTTACAGAACTATGCAACCAAAGTGTTCGGTTGATCTGGTGGCCGGGCTGACGGGGTGTAAGTTGCTGTTGTCTCCAGCTGCGTAGGTTATGAAAGGGTGAGGACTGGTGTTGGACTGATAAGGATTGGTGTTGGCCTGATGAGGTCTGATGTTGGACTGATAAGGACTGAGGTTGGACTGATAAGGATTGGTGTTGGCCTGATAAAGACTGATAGGACTGAAGTTGAACTGATAAGGATTGGTGTTGGACTGATAAGGACTGGTGTTGGACTGACAAGGACATGTTGGACTGATGAGCACTAATGTTGGACTGATAAGGATTGGTGTTGGACTGATAAGGACTTGTTTGACTTGTAAGGACTGTTGGACAGAAGGTCTAGATTTTACTCTCGCCTTTTTGATAGGTCTCATTGTAGAGGTGGTTTCTGGTTGTTGTCCCTTTGAGGTGCCGTTTCCCCTCTTTTCGGCAGGAGAAGGTGGAAGGGGGAGAGTACCAGTTTGACGATGTAGAACACATGAAAGTGTAAATAAGTACGTTTTACTATAACCCATCAGTAAACAGTGTGGGTACTGCTGCTCAGTGCCACGTAAAAGTGCATGTTGAGTTGCAGAGTCTTTTGTTGCAAAAGTGGCTTCCAGATGTTTGCTTTATATATGATTTTAGAGATAAATCAACTGCCTGCCTGGAACTGACCGGATTGTTTATTGTGGAATGTTCGTCCACTCTTCCTACAATACGAGTGCCATCTCTGATAGAGATTCTGTGGCTGCTGGTGACGCGTAGAGCATCCCCTATATATTCGACGGCGTTTAGATCTGGATGCCTTGATGGCCATGGCAGTACGTGGATGTTGTGGTTCTTGAAACAAGTCGTTGACAGTCTTGCCGTGTGAGGTAGGCATGCTTCAACGTATATATTTATTTCATGAATAACGGATTGGTGATTGGTCTGACACACAGTTATGTCGACCATATCATAAGCCATATCACTGAGTTTTGATAGATATGTTAGATGTGCTAGATTTTAGTATGGCTAGTTGCAGAGACCATATAATAGAGCGTCTATTATATGGTCCCTGCTAGTGAACATGCTGTTCGTGTCAGTACGGGGTATTCTTATCGAAACCAGCAACATGATGTTAGAAACGGATCAGTTGGAACCCAGTGCAAGCCAGCCCCTTGATTCATTCACTGTAATCCTTGAAACCACTCGGCTTAAAAAGTGAACGTTTGAGCATATAAACTATGTAGTTATGTCTATGCGCCTACGGAATTCTAATCTGACATTTTACACAGAGCTTATGTCAAAATGTCATTTGTCCTACGTCGTTTATCAAAGTATCATTTCGGATTTCATATACAGTAACCATGGCAACTTAGAGCAAAACATACACAGAACATCCAAAAAAGTAAAATATGGGGGATGATGTGCTGTCTTATATTATCACAACACATTATGACACTGAACCCGCTTTTCGTGAACTCAGGGTTTGAACCCATGCCAGAGTATACTGTGCGTTTCCAACGGTGCCATGAACGGTACCATGTACGTTTCCAACGGTGCCATGAATCCAGAGTTTGAACCCGTGCCAGAGTATATTGTACGTTTCCAACGGTGCCATGAATCCTGGTTTACAGGCATTACTTGGGCGATGGGGTAATTTAATTGTTACAGCATTACTTGGGTGATTGGGTAGTTTATTTGTTAAAGCGTTGCTCGTCACGCCGAATTCCCGGGTTCGATTTCCCACATACAACAACATCTGAGGACAATATTTGATACTGGTGAAATATTGGTAAAAGTGGCGAAAACTCCCTCACTCACAGGCATCCATACAATAATTGCCTATGTTGGGCACCTAGGTTCTTGTCAGAATGAAGAAAACAGGATATGATTTATTAAATATTCAATTTTTCTGACATCTTATCTGTGATCAGAGATAATCTACAACAGGGATAGGTCACTCACTTGCTTTCTTTACCATTTGTACTAATTAGCGTGTGCCTTGCCATGCTCCAACGCACACGGTGACTTGGCTTGTTCCAAGCGCAACTTCATCTTGTGTTTAACAGTACTGCAGCTTGTGTTTAACAGTACTGCAGCCTTTTTATTGTATCAGTCGGAATTTTACAATGAGTAAATGAACTGTAGTAAGAATTAAGAGCAAGAATTGTGAATGAATGAAAGAAATAAAGAAAAATAGAAGTACATGTGTGAATAAATGAAAGAATAAACGATACACCACTGCCATCCCTCCCGAAACATGTTTAAGAACGCAAAAGTATCGCTAGAACACATGTGTTAACACCAGCTGTCCTTTTAAAAATATCAACTTTGAAACATTTTTGTTTACATTGATAATTGATTCAGATATCTTATTCCCCGTGGGGAATGGCATGGACGTTAACAAAATGTTAACAAAAACAGAAAGTGTAAAATTATCACAAAGCGTCATAAACACCTTTCCAGATTTGTCAAATAATAAGATCAACAAGAAATACTAAGGTCAACAAGAAAGAAAGAAGTTACAAAACTATAACCATCAAACATCACCAGCATCAATGGTGGATCAGATCACATCGTCATATTTTTCACACGCATCACATACGCCCTAACAATTTTTCTAAAATCATAAAACTATCACTATTACATGCAAATACCTTTCACCTGGTGGTATATTCCCTTCATAAAAATGAAAGGTGCATGTGAAAGATGTTTTTGAAGCAATAACTAGGAACACTCAAACAACGCAGTGTGATATTTCACTGGCGGATCAGAACAGATCGGGGATATGTCATATTTTTCACACACCTCAAATACATCGCAACCATGTAAAACTATCACTATTTCTTGCAAATATCTTTCAACTAAAATATGTTTCCTTTGTAAAAATTAAACGAATGTGTGAAAGAAGTTTCTAGCGACTTAATTTAGTCTATCTTCGCGGTGAATAGAGAATAGAGGCCAGTGAGCTATAGCATACCGACTTGAAACGTAACTACAAATCTACTGTCCCAATACTGACACTAATAACAATTACTTGTCTTAAACTGAAGTGACAAAATAGTTAACTTACCTTCTTCATATAGGTTTTCAGTTATGACAACACTCAACGAATTTAATCAGCTGTTGAAAATAATTAATCTTAAATACTAAGCTGCCGTCATATTGTCTACACTGGTCACGTGGCAAGGCGAGACATACGTTCAACGGCTTTTCGAGGTGTTTCTTCTCACCCTCTATATAGACTCCCTGCTGTGATATACCATTTTGGTAGCATACCACACTTTGTGAAGGTGTAATTTTTGCCTGTAGAGCTGAGAGAAAATGGCACCATGAGCTGATCAGTAAGTGAGTGCTCTGTGATTTAACGCTGGTTTCAACATAATGTTAGTCCCATCAAATAGGAAGTCCAAAGTGATCATACACAGATGTGCCAATCAAGGCTCATATTCAGATTCTGGAGCCTATAACTAGCGGGTCCTGACGACAGTTAAAGATTGGTTACATGTGATTCCAATATCCACGAGACCTGAACCTTTAATGATGTTCACGGCGCAAGTGTTACCGATGTTTTCTATGTTCAACGTCTTTGGTGAACAGACTCTGACCTTTGGCATGGTAGTCAGTGTTAATCAGCAGATGAGGTGGCGATTAGCATCTGCCTGTATATGAGACAATTGTAGTCATGTCATTAAGTGAGAGTTAAGCCACAGCTGTCTCTGTCTGGTAGCAGTGGTTCAATCTGACATCTCACAACGCTCGACCTCACGGCACGGGGTGGCACTGTTTAACAGTATAGAGTTCAAACAGGCTAGATTAATTTATCATGTTCATGATGTTACGGTTAAGACATTGCCCTGACAAAAGGTGTAAGAAATCCCCTCTGAACCAGCAAAACAGAAGAAAACACAAGTCTAAAACATTCAGATATTGTATTATTCAAGCAAAGAGAGCAAGTTATACAAAGTCACGCGTCAATTTCACAATACCGATTTCAAATACAATACAAGAGAGACAAAATCTAAGGCAATGGGTCACAAAATATAATATAGCAAACTCACCAAAGGTCTTAATGAGAGAGAGAAACAGTTATGCAGACGGTAACACAGATAAAGGTCTTTGAAAATGAAGCGTTGGCAACGATTGACGATGATACCCCAGTGAGTGTGAATGTGTGTGTGTGTGTGTGTGTGTGTGTGTGTGTGTGTGTGTGTGTGTGTGTGTGTGTGTGTGTGTGTGTGTGTGTGTGTGTGTGTGTGTAATATAGTCCCGAACGTTCGAGCAAATACGACCATAGCCACTAACGTGAAGAGATCTAGAATAACCTCCCAAAAGTACACAAATAGAGAGTCTAGGGCAGATAATTTCGGAACACCTGCTGCCAGAATCCTAAAAATGCTGACCATCTATTACACGACATTTTGACCCATCATAATTATTATTCAAAACACTAACCGCTGTGACCCAATAATAATTATTACTTAATTAATAACAAATATATACAGAAAATAAACACTCGTAACACTCTCCCCCTTGAGGAAAAGAAAGTTTCATAGAAACTTTCTGTTACAATCATTGCAATAATGACATAATAACATGACATGTAATACTATGAGTAATATGAAAACTTCACGCAGAATTACTATGACAAAATGCAGATACATACATACAGGATCACCAAGCCATCATACATTTATACCCTGGAAAGTGCATCAGCATTGTCTTTGGCTTTAATATGTTTGATCACAAGATTGAACCCTTGCAGGGTCAAACTCCACCTCATGAGTCTTTGGTTCTTGTTCTTCATTTTGTAAAGACAAGTCAAGGGATTGTGATCAGTAAAAAGTTCAATTGGCAAAGTGGTGGTACCAAGGTACACTTCAAAATGCTGTAAAGCCACCAAAAGACCTAATGTCTCTTTCTCAATGGTAGAATCATTTCTTTGGTGCTAGTCAAATTTCTTTGAAAAATATCAGACTGGATGTTCAATTCCTGAATCATCCTCTTAAATCAGAACAGCACCTGCACCAACATCACTTGCATCAATTTGCAACTTAAATGCTTTCTCAAAATTTGGTGCCAACAACACTGGAGAATTCATGAGTATGGCTTTGACTTTTTCAAATGCAGTCTGACAACTGCTATCCCATTGAAAT
This sequence comes from Haliotis asinina, assembly GCF_037392515.1. Lineage (NCBI taxonomy): Eukaryota > Metazoa > Mollusca > Gastropoda > Lepetellida > Haliotidae > Haliotis > Haliotis asinina. The sequence goes on along the minus strand of NC_090294.1, from coordinate 4,005,706 downwards.
CTTACCAATTTGCCCCAACCACCTCCACTCCTCAGCACAAGCACACATAGTGAACTCCACGGACTGTCACTGGGTTCAGTAATGTCATTGTCCAGCATGTATTTCACTGGATTCATCTGATATGGGTGTTGTTTTACAGGCACAGCATCACCTACATCTGTATCATGGCTAACAACATCAGTTCGGCCAGGCACATCAGGAATTAAAAGAGAGAACTCATGAATCAAACCAGACATCTGAACTTTCTGCTCAGGGGATAAATGTGATAGTTTCTCATCAAGGTGAGCTAACACATCAGAATTTCTCAACTTTGGTGAAACATTATTACTAAGATCATCAAACTTCAGATTGCTAACACAATCATCAATGCTGTCAACATTTTCACAGTTGTCTTTAGTACAAGCAGTAACTGAGGGTGTGGCAATACAATTGACATGTTTGGTTTCTAACCTGTCATGATATTCCTTTATCATGTTTACATGACACAACCTCTTCTGTTTACGACGACCTGACGTCAGGACGACATAATCTGTGTCGCTAACCTTTTTGTCAACAACATATGGACCTTGATATCTTGCTCTCAGTGGCTGACCATGAATGGGAAGCAAAACGTAGACTTTCTCTCTTTTGACTTTCTGTCATAGTTTAGTCTTTAAAGGGCATTTAGAAGTGAAATACATAAGAATGAAGATTTTTATGGATATGAACTTCTTTATTATGAGAACACAACGTTTCGGAGTTAATGCTTACTCCTTCATCACCTGATGAGCATACATAACCGACTTCAGTGGATTGGCACTTGTGCATTACAGTTCTGTTACAGTTCAATACATTCCATATGTACTATTCTTTAAATGTACTTATGGTGAGACGTAAATAACAAAATCTGTCGGTTAATGGAAGCCTGTTAATAAAGGCAGGGGTTCAAAAATATGTTGAAACGTCACTTGCCACAGACCAAGTGACTTCAAGAAAGCATCTTGTCCTGACTAATTTTCCACTTGCCCTGATTGTATGACACAATTCGTGATGTTAATGTTTACTGGGCTATTTATCGAAGAGTGATAATTTCACTCTCTACTAGCTCCAGTTTATTATTTTTGAAAACTTTAATAACTTCATTATGAGCAGATATGAAATTAAATCCAAGATTATTTGCAGTGTGAAACAATAAGTTGAAATTATGTTGTAGTCCACAGACTAGTAAGATGCAATTATTTGATTGACTTGTCCCGGGCTTCGGGCAATGGGATTTTTAAACCCCTGAAAGGTCTGACCACATCACCTACAAGTACGTTTTCGATTCTCTACTAGACTAAGGCTTAGTCTCTGAATGTATTTAATTTTGATAGTAACAAAAAAATAATTGAAAAGGAGAAAAGGAAATATAGACTTGCTTCATTTAAGGCTTTAGCACTGCAGAGAAGACTTGGCATTAGGTAAAATAGCAGACAGACTAATGTGAGCATAAGCTACAACGCCACTGGTATAATCATGAGAAATCAGCAGAGTCATTTGTACAGGAAAAAATTATAAAAATTGATCACTGATTCGCCTGGACGGTTCGACCCACATTTAGCATCTACCACTGATACGATATGTATGAACGATTAAAATAGAGTAAGACATTGTATCACTGAATTCTTTTATCTTATAAAGCTCATGACAATTCCCCCAGTTATCTATTGTATTGCATGTCAGTTTAAATATGTGACCACGGAATCGATCCGTGCTTGACAAGACTGCCAGACTAGGATTTGTTCACTACTGTATTGGGTGTTAAGAACGAACACGAATCCTCCCAGCAGGTAAACAGGTCGTATCCTTCTGGTCCCCGTGCCCCCTCGACCTTGCAGGAATAGTTTCATCTGCACCTCTTCAGGCCGACAGTTCCTCCAGCTTCATGCCGGTTCCCCCAGCTACTACTGATTCTATTGCACAAAGCCGGCAGTATGCTCACCCACGTCCTCAACCACCCTGTGAGGGACTCTTTATATATGTCTGTCCCACTCCAAGTATTGACTAGTTTCTCTGTGAGATGTCCACAATGTGTCCAGTCTATTGTATCTCATGTCAGTTCATATATGTGATCACGGAATCGGTTTGACAAGATGGTCTATGTGCTGTCACAGGTTGTATGCGTGTTAGCATATGTCAATGTTTGTCTGACGTACGCACAGTGACAAGTACTTCTTCCTTACTTGCATCCAGTTAATGATCAACTAGAAATCGACAAAAACGAATATTTGGATTACTCAAGAGGAAAAACAATTATGATCATACATGAACACTATACCCTTGGATGTATAGAGGTGATCCTAGCTTGAGTGGTATATCAAACGTCTTTAGGTATACAGTCTATCATGACTGGAGGCATACAAACATATGCATGCTCATGAAATAAGAACTTTGGGTGACTTTTTGAAAAGTGAAAGTTGATGTTTACACAACTGATCACGAAATCACTGAAGTAAAGAGCTCATCGCAACATGCACTTAATTAGTAACTATGAGGTATGAGCTGATTTTGTATTTGGAATGCAAAGGTTAAACCAGAATTCGTTACTCACAGGAATGAACTGTGGAGTGGTAAACGGTGGGATTACACGTTGGGAATGCATTTTTTTGTGTGTGTGTGCTTTTTAACGTTGAGCCTTATCTTGGATTCGAACACTCACAGTGGTACTAGTTGGGAGACGGCAAGTCAGACTAGAAATTTCCTAACGCTTTCATAGGTACGACAAGGAACAATTCGAACAATACAGTCAGACCCGTGGATTTGATGGCTGTAACTAAGAGTCAGCCACAAGAGATGTCACCCTATCCCATGAGCTGCTGTAACGATGCAAATACAGATCAATAGCACATTTTATGAGTGCCTCAGTCAGCATGCTTCCACTTCTTTAGGGATGAGTGAGTGTGTAGTTTAGCCGCTTTTAGCAATATTCCAGTAATGTCACGGCGGAGGACACCAGAAATGGACTTCACACGTTATACCTATACGGGCAATCATAGCTGTGTCTTCGGCGTGACGAGTGAAAGCTGTCACCACTAGACTGCATCACCAGTAATGCCTGTAAACACATAGTAGGAATCGTACAACGGATGCTGTTGTTATAGCAGAGACAACGTGATAATATAAAATATTTTCTAACTTTTATGAAGTATGATATTGGTTGACAGTACACACAAACTGAGACAGTGTATATGGCGAAAACGCCTCTCTTGTACGTATGTATCGATAATACTTTCCTTTTCTTTCACTTTCCGGTATTAAAAGTAGATGTTTTCATCATACGCACATATATTCACTGCGTTGCTATGACGTTTTGTGTAGTTTGTTAGAAAGTAATACTATCATTACGACAAAAACATGCATCGCCTTTCATTTTCAGTGATCAGATTCATTTAGTTATCAGGAACATTTTCCTTGCAGAATGGAATTTGTTTGATAATCGTGACTGGATGTTATCTATCACTGACTGTGTTTTCTACACCCACCTTTTATAACAATAACTTTAGCGAAGGCGGGAAAGGATGCAGTGACCTTGTCCACAGGAAACATTCCTCATGCAAATGATCTGTGGTCAGACTCACTAATTTGGCTGATTAATCGTGTTCATAAGATCAAACACTGGATTGTCTGGTCCACATTTCATTTTTCACTGACCGCATCATTTCCCTGGAGTGCTGCTAAAGTGTTACAAAGTACACTCACAATAATAGAAACAGAATTTGATATGGACATTTTTGTATGGACATGGGTTTTCAAAAACATTTGTGTAAGACAAATCAAACTGGCCCTGTGAACATTGCATAACCATAACTCAGTTCTGAGCCACATTCCATCCATGAACGTTGAATAATGTGTTCAAATTCCCCTTCGGCTGACATTTTCTTCCAACAATGCTTGAAGATTTAATTTCAGTCCAATTTGACGTCGGTAGACACGTTAACCTTTCTTGTGTTGATGGGTGTTCTCGTCTTGGACTAAGTATTGATAAGATTAGCAATGAAATCATTTGAGTCCAGGGTTTAGAATGAAGGTTCGGAATTGCTTAAACTCTTTGGGGCATAATCAGAATCAGTTATGTTGGCAAATCACGGCTAATCAATCGAATTCGTGTAAAATTTAAATCTCTGGATATCCATTGCCTCTAGGTGAAATTAACAATGTCGTCTTGACATGTTGTATAAACATTAATTGGCAGAGGTTGTTCGCCAAGGTCGGAGACAGACCCTTTATGGCTGAACGTTTTCAATCAGACTCCGCCAACACGGGGAAACATGAAGAGGAAAGTACAAATTGTATCATGTGCTTCATGTACATGTAGAACTTTTAAGATGATTGTGTTTCTATTTTAGTTTTTTTTCTGAGATAACAGAAACATGAGGAAAGTATAAATTCCAGATAAACACCTACTCTTGGTCTCTCTACTGTAAGGCTATGTTGGCAGCGTGACTCCGTATTCATGACTGGGCAACGACTTGAACAATTTGTTATCCTTATGCTTCACAACGAGAAGTCTGCAGTGTTTGCACTATTGTCAGAGGAAATGCCACGAGGAGGTGTCTATATTGACTTGTTACATTGGTTTCATTAAGCCCTCTATGGACTAGTGTAGCTCCCCTTTATAACTATATTGTCTTGTTCCGGTGGTAATGAACTGACTTGGGAGCAGTTGGTATGATTTGATAAATCCTGTACGTGAGCTATAAAACATTACGTAACATGCTTACAATACACCTTTATATAACTGTCTACTTGTTGTTATTCAATTAGTTAGGTACAATAGATGATGTTTGAAATTAATCACAATTGAAGAGTGGTCAGATTAGGATTTCGTCATACCACAAATCGATGTTAATCAGAGTATCGCTGTGTTGGGTGTTACGAACGGACACGAACCCTCCCAGCAAGAAAACGGGTCGTGTCCTTCTGGTCCCCGTGCCCCCTCGACCTTGGAGGAATAGATTCCTCTACACCTCTTCAGACCGACAACAAGGAATGTGTTCCTGCTTCAGGTACATAATAAGAGTTGCAACTGTCAATAGGGCACTTTCATTTTCTAATCCATACAGCAAATTCTACTTTCCAGTCTCTTGAGAACCTTAAGACTTACACAGAGCACGAAGAAATGAATTTGATTGATGTACAGATTACATTCCTTCCCATACAATATGCCTCGCACATTCGTGTATCTTCTTGTGGAAACGCATATTGAAAACCAGACTGACTATTCATAACGATGATTAAATATCGAGCCAGTTTTATGCGGTAACAATTGGAAGCATTAAGTTTGAAAGTCATTCACGACAATGATGGGTGAATATTGGGGAGATTATCCATGATTTCATCTAGGGCACAATCACATGAACCTTCATTCCAGTACACCTACAGGCGAGGAAATGCTACAGATAATAGACTGACTGTAACAGTGGGTGAATGAATGTTGCTTGACGTCGCAATGTTTCCGTTATATAACAGTGACCAGTGAAAATCGAATCAAGATCATGTACATCAGGACATTTTGAATTTTTGACAATAACACACGATCATACAGGTAACGTCCAATGCACTTTCTTTGCACAGAGATACTAAACATCTTGAAGACACACATTAGAACTCGATGAGAAGTCGATTAGAAGTCGATGAGAGATAAACATCGTGCCTAGTGAAGGGTCTTTATCAACACGTTCTATCTGAGACAAACAGACCATCAAGTAAACACGTTTTAGCAATACATTCCATGCACCCCTTGAATATAAACAAGTAAAATAACTTGTGATGACATAGTAAACATTATTTGGCAGTGAGTAGATATCGCCTCAAGTTCATGCCAAGTGATCGTCAGTGGCAGCAGATGATTGAAGCAGCAGTAAATGTGCAGTGGTATCTGCGGCAGTGAAAGAGAGGAACGTTACCGCCTATGGTGATTTGCAAACATGGCAGGTATGATCGGTGGACACGTATCGGGATGGGACAGTGTCATGAAGCCTGGCTGTCCATACATCAACAGCCAACAGATGTAGCACAAGGAAATAGAGGGAGATTTGAATTCTTTTCAAGCCGGCCTGTCTTATCTCGTTATTACTAGCGGATTAGATACCTTTGTGTAAGTATGTATTGCCAGCTTCCAACACTAATGCGAGACAGACACACCTCTTTCGTGGCATTCGGCAGTGACAAACCCGAGTAAGTTTGTGAGTGCTTGTACTTTAGTTCCAGTTATTTCACTTCGTGCACTGCCACTTCTGTCTGAGTGCTTTGTGTGATTATAGATTATAAACTGTGCTTTCGATTAAAAATGACTGATTATTCTTTGATCTTTTGTGGTCGTTGAATGCCTACACAATACAGCTGTGTATGTAACGATATGTCAGTTATGGTATAACGTGATACTAACACCAATGAAGAAAACCATTTACTGAGTACTGTGTACTCCTGTATTAAGATGCCTGTAGGATGTCTCCACAAGGGCAAGAGTCATCACAATGGGTGAGTCATGATCTCTGTGTGACTAACCTGTATAGTCTGACTCGACGTGTGTGTCCTGGCTGAGTGTGTGCCCTGGGCGAGTGTGTGCCCTGGCTGAGTGTGTGCCCTGGCTGAGTGTGTGTCCTGGCTGAGTGTGAGTCCAGGCAGAGTGTGTGCCCTGGCTGGTTGTCGTTCACGGCAGTATACTTTTACTGGATGAAATGCAATAGCAGCTCATTATTTACACCTTCTGAAAGACCGTTGAAAGTACAATCTTAACCAGCTTCACGAAATGTCAACTGCCCTATGTTTGTGTTTCTCTATGTACATGTTGGAAACACCAGACGCTTCAGGTTATGCGACAACCGTATCAATCACGGCACGATCAAGGAGTGGCCTTTACAGAGTGGAACCTGCCCACATCTCCAGTGAAAAGCACATTTATAACAGTGACAGTCCAAGGACAGCGACCGACATGAATACATATCATGGATTCCGTTCGGTGATGTGACAAGATGAAATTATTGTTTTCTATGTGTGTGTCTATGTGTGTGTGTGTGTGTGTGTGTGTCTGTCTGTGTGTGTGTGTGCGGGCATGTGCGTTTGCGTGTGTCTTGTGTGTGTGCTCTGTGTGTGTCTCTGTATGGAAGTTGGGTTTGAGGTATTTATGTCCATCAGTTCATAGTTATTCAATAGCACACACAACATTACAGATGACAGTCCACTACTTACATAAGCCCCCTGACAGAAGCCTGATACTGAAGATTTGTCTTATGTGGCACCAAAGTGTATTAGACTGATTTTACGAATCGAGTGCTTTGGAAATTATCCCTCAGTAAGACACTTTCTGTCTCACACACTCAGTATGTTGTCGTTCCTAAAAAAAATTCAGCTTGACCTGATCAAGTGAATAGTAATGGCGGCTGGGTCCATTGTTGTTTAGGGGGGAACCATTGTCAACATGTCCCAACAGCCGAGACAAGGTCTCCGTTTCACATCTCAGTGTCGAGAAATCAGCAATGTGCTAAGTTTCTGTAAATAAGGAATTGTGCAACTGGGAGTAGAGAAATGACAGTCACAACACTGCTAGATAGACAAGCCGTTCATGATAGTGTTGCCGATGTTTTTTTCATGTCGTCAGAAGTGTCCTAAGTTTCTTTAAACGAGGAACCGGGCAATTGGGAGCAGGGAGTAACGGCGAGAGTGAATCGGATTGTGAAAGTAACTGACAACTAGACAGCATATGACTGTATAAACAATTAAATTAAAAAATGAAGTGAATGCTCAGGTCAAGCCGAACAAGCACGCTAGGTTTGCACATGTACGCGTATTCCTAAACCGGACATTATAGGCAATATATGAAGTGACAAACATCCATGACGATTTATGGAAGACCGGAACTATCACTGACATTGATTCCAATGTTCATGACGTCATACTCAGACGAATCTGCCTGTACGATTCAGTCAGTGGACGAACTGATTGACATTGAGATCCGGTACAAGCACAACGCATCCTGCTTGATATAGTAGTCATACTAATGCAGACACTTGCGACATTAGGTGCTCTCCCATTAAAGGACGACATGCCAAAAAACCACCACAGTGTTCCCGTGAAGACCAGATCAGCGACCACCTGACACAGTTCAGTCGGTCTGGTTCTAGTGTTGTTTTACCATTAAAACTGTGGCTAAAGCCAATCTCATCCTGACTTTGACTATCTTACAGCTCTGTCATGAATGGCTCAGTGCTCAGAAATCTACTACTTAGCTCACGTTTTATGGACAGCCCATGATGTCGACGACGTAGCAACAAAGGGATCAGTCCTTGACAGTCCTCCTGTGTATTTGCCTCCATACATGCATCTCCATATACGACAGTGATGGTGCCAAATACTCACAGCGTCGGTCACAATAGCCCAGGCTTTCCACGGACACGGCGTTAAACAGTCACAGGATCGTTAACGTCCAGACTTTCCACAGACACGGCGTTATATAGTCACAGGATCGTTAACGTCCACACTTTCCACGGACACGGCGTTAAACAGTCAGAGGATCGTTAACGTCCAGACTTTCCACGGACACGGCGTTAAACAGTCACAGGATCGTTAACGTCCAGACTTTCCACGGACACGGCGTTAAACAGTCACAGGATCGTTAACGTCCAGACTTTCCACGGACACGGCGTTAAACAGTCAGAGGATCGTTAACGTCCAGAGTTTCCACGGACACGGCGTTAAACAGTCACAGGATCGTTGACGTCCAGACTTTCCACGGACACGGCGTTAAACAGTCAGAGGATCGTTAACGTCCAGAGTTTCCACGGACACGGCGTTAAACAGTCAGAGGATCGTTAACGTCCAGACTTTCCACGGACACGGCGTTAAACAGTCACAGGATCGTTAACGTCCAGAGTTTCCACAGACACGGCGTTAAACAGTCAGAGCATTGTTAACGTCCAGACTTTCCACAGACACAGCGTTAAACAGTCACAGGATCGTTGACGTCCAGACTTTCCACAGACACGGCGTTAAACAGTCACAGGATCGTTAACGTCCAGAGTTTCCACGGACACGGCGTTAAACAGTCACAGGATCGTCAACGTCCAGACTTTCCACAGACACGGCGTTAAACAGTCACAGGATCGTTGACGTCCAGAGTTCCCACAGACACGGCGTTAAACAGTCACAGGATCGTTAACGTCCAGACATTCCACGGACACGGCGTTAAACAGTCACAGGATCGTTAACGTCCAGACTTCCACGGACACGGCGTTAAACAGTCACAGGATCGTTGACGTCCAGAGTTTCCACGGACACGGCGTTAAACAGTCAGAGGATCGTTAACGTCCAGACTTTCCACAGACACGGCGTTAAACAGTCACAGGATCGTTAACGTCCAGACTTTCCACAGACACGGCGTTAAACAGTCACAGGATCGTTAACGTCCAGACTTTCCACGGACACGGCGTTAAACAGTCAGAGGATCGTTGACGTCCAGACTTTCCACGGACACGGCGTTAAACAGTCACAGGATCGTTGACGTCCAGACTTTCCACAGACACGGCGTTAAACAGTCACAGGATCGTTAACGTCCAGAGTTCCCACGGACACAGTGTTAAACAGTCAGAGGATCGTCAACGTCCAGAGTTTCCACGGACACGGCGTTAAACAGTCACAGGATCGTTGACGTCCAGACTTTCCACGGACACGGCGTTAAACAGTCACAGGATCGTTAACGTCCAGACTTTCCACAGACACGGCGTTAAATAGTCAGAGGATCGTTAACGTCCAGACTTTCCACAGACACGGCGTTAAACAGTCAGAGGATCGTTAACGTCCAGACTTTCCACAGACACGGCGTTAAACAGTCACAGGATCGTTAACATCCAGAGGTTCCACGGACACAGCGTTAAACAGTCACCGGATCGTTAACGTCCAGAGTTTCCACGGACACGGCGTTAAAAAGTCAGAGGATCGTTAACGTCCAGACTTTCCACGGACACGGCGTTAAACAGTCACAGGATCGTTAACGTCCAGACTTTCCACAGACACGGCGTTAAACAGTCACAGGATCGTTAACGTCCAGACTTTCCACAGACACAGCGTTAAATAGTCAGAGGATCGTTAACGTCCAGACTTTCCACGGACACGGCGTTAAACAGTCACAGGATCGTTGACGTCCAGAGTTTCCACGGACACGGCGTTAAACAGTCAGAGGATCGTTGACGTCCAGAGTTCCCACAGACACGGCGTTAAACAGTCACAGGATCGTTAACGTCCAGACTTTCCACGGACACGGCGTTAAACAGTCATAGGATCGTTGACGTCCAGACTTTCCACAGACACGGCGTTAAACAGTCAGAGGATCGTTAACGTCCAGACTTTCCACAGACACGGCGTTAAACAGTCAGAGGATCATTAACGTCCAGACTTTCCACAGACACGGCGTTAAATAGTCAGAGGATCGTTAACGTCCAGACTTTCCACAGACACGGCGTTAAACAGTCACAGGATCGTTGACGTCCAGAGTTTCCACGGACACGGCGTTAAACAGTCAGAGGATCGTTAACGTCCAGAGTTCCCACGGACACGGCGTTAAACAGTCAGAGGATCGTTAACGTCCAGAGTTTCCACGGACACGGCGTTAAACAGTCACAGGATCGTTGACGTCCAGAGTTTCCACGGACACGGCGTTAAACAGTCACAGGATCGTTGACGTCCAGACTTTCCACGGACACGGCGTTAAACAGTCATAGGATCGTTAACGTCCAGACTTTCCACAGACACGGCGTTAAACAGTCAGAGGATCGTTAACGTCCAGACTTTCCACAGACACGGCGTTAAACAGTCACAGGATCGTTGACCTCCAGAGTTTTCACAGACACGGCGTTAAATAGTCAGACGATCGTTAACGTCCAGACTTTCCACAGACACGGCGTTAAACAGTCACAGGATCGTTGACGTCCAGAGTTTCCACGGACACGGCGTTAAACAGTCACAGGATCGTTAACGTCCAGACTTTCCACGGACACGGCGTTAAACAGTCACAGGATCGTTGACGTCCAGAGTTTCCACGGACACGGCGTTAAACAGTCAGAGGATCGTTGACGTCCAGACTTTCCACAGACACGGCGTTAAACAGTCACAGGATCGTTGACGTCCAGACTTTCCACAGACACGGCGTTAAACAGTCACAGGATCGTTGACGTCCAGACTTTCCACGGACACGGCGTTAAACAGTCACAGGATCGTTAACGTCCAGACTTTCCACGGACACGGCGTTAAACAGTCACAGGATTGTTAACGTCCAGAGTTCCCACGGACACGGCGTTAAACAGTCACAGGATCTTTAACGTCCAGAGTTGCCACGGACACGGCGTTAAACAGTCACAGGATCGTTGACGTCCAGACTTTCCACGGACACGGCGTTTAACAGTCAGAGGATCGTTAACGTCCAGAGTTTCCACAGACACGGCGTTATACAGTCACAGGATCGTTAACGTCCAGACTTTCCACGGACACGGCGTTAAACAGTCAGAGGATCGTTGACGTCCAGACTTTCCACGGACACGGCGTTATACAGTCAGGGGATCGTTAACGTCCAGACTTTCCACAGACACGGCGTTAGACAGTCACGGCACTGTTGAAATATCAGTGTTGATAGACACGGCGTTCATGATAGTGTGAACAAACTCTGACCTTTGGCATGGTAGTCAGTGTTAATCAGCAGATGAGGTGGCGATTAGTATCTGCCTGTATATGAGACGATTGTAGTCATGTCATTAAGTGAGAGTTAAGCCACAGCTGTCTCTGTCTGGTGGTAGCCGTGGTTCAATCTGACATCTCACAACGCTCGACCTCACTGCGCAGGGTGGCACTGTTTCATACTATATAGATGCTTTTCAGGCAGCCTAGGTTCATTTCTTCTGCTCGTGAAAAACTACCAACTTGACGATTGCAACCACCTATCTCTGCTGTCTTTCTTATAATGATCAGCATATGAAAGAGTTCATGAAATAAAATGAAACCAGTCTATTGTGTATACGAACCCATTTAGGTATCGCATTGATCTACGCGACATAACCACTGCCATGATCACTAGAAATTCGGTGTACGGGCAAACAAAATATGTGGAAGTTGTAGAAAATCGGTCACTATGTCACAGGGTTGACACCAACGTTTTGCCAAGAGGGTTCGCCCCACATTTAACATCTAACATGGACACAATGTGCATGAACGATTTAATATACGGCAAACCGTTTTATTATTGTATTCTTTTATCATGTTTAGATCGTATAAACATCAAACCTCATGCCAATTCCTCCAGCTACTACTGATTCTGTTGCACAAAGCCGGCAGTATGCTCACCCACGTCCTCAACCACCCTGTGAGGGACTCTTTATAAATGTCTGTCCCACTCCAAGTATTGACTAGTTTCTCTGTGAGATGTCCACAATGTGTCCAGTCTATTGTATCTCATGTCAGTTCATATATGTGATCACGGAATCGATCCGTGTTTGACAGGACGGTCTATGTGCTGTTAACAGATTTTATGCTTGTCCGCTTAAGTCAACATTTGTCTGACGTGTGCACAGTGAACATTACTTCTTTCTTACTTGTGTCCAGTTAATAATCAATGAGAAATCAACAAGAAGGAATATTTGGATTACTCCACAGGCAAAAATACAATTTTGTTGTACATGAACACAACACTTTTGGATATATAGAAGTAATGTTGGGTTGGGTCTCTGTGTGTTTATGAAATCCACTGTAGATGGCAACATTGTATTCCATACAAACACATGTACGTGCTTGTGAAATGAGACCTTTTATGGGGAAGGCTTAGCTAAACTGTTTAACACAGTTGAAGTAAAGAGAAATAGAAACTAGAGTCATGAGCTGATTTCGTATATGAAATGCAATGGTTAAACCAGAATTCGCCAAGCACAAATAAATAATTGTGAAGCAGTGAAACTTCGAGTCTCTTCCTGACCTCGAACAATGTTATGTGGATCACATGTCAGGTTGTAGATGGAGGTTTTTCCTGGTGCTTTTGTTGGTGCAACCACCAAAACTAGACCAATGCAGAGTAACATGAACACGGACGTACGTATGTATGTATGTATCCGAAAAAAATATTCAGATTCGAGATTCAAACGCCGAAACCCGAATATGAAGAAAAGTCTAACTTGAGGCTGAAATATGGGAAAATGTAGGTTTGGGTGTTCATGTTTTTACGATACCCAGGTTTACTAGGGGCCCCTAGTACCTTAGAAGGGCTGAAATAATGTATTGACACTGTTGGTGATAACTTGTGCATCTGCACAAAATATTCAGAAAAAATATTCAGATTCAGGATTTGAATCCCGAATCCCGATTCCGAATCCCGAATCCGTTTCTAACTTCATGTTGCTACCAATGCAGTGAGTACTGAGTCAAATCTCGAATCTGAAAGAAATATTCAGATTCGGGATTCGTATCCCGAACGTGAAAAAGAAATTCAGATTCGGGATTCGAATCCCGAATCCCGATTCCGAATCCCGAATCCGTTTGTAACTTCATGTTGCTACCAATGCAGTGAGACCCGGCATTACATGACTATAACTAGGGTCCTATGGACAACCAAGAGAGATGGCACTCCCTGCCATGAGTGAGTTGTTGTAACAACAGGCTAACAGAACATTTTATGAGCGCCTCAGTCAACATGCTTCCACTTCATCAGAGATAAAATTATGATAGGTACTACTACAAAATATCAGAATGTATTTAAGTATAAAGTCATTAGTTTTCTTCTCGAAAAGTATCATTTTAAGAAAGTCAGTAAGAATGTTTTTGCCTAGCATTCATCAATATTTTCGCGATATCGTTAGTTCACAGCCAGTACCATATGTAGGGCCAGTCATACTTCACCTTTCGCAAATTTCTGGTGCCATCACTGATTTCCAGTGATCGGAAAAGGAGTTGAAAAGATGCAGTGAGTTGGACCTCAAGGAACATTCCTTAAAAGATTAACTTTGGGCACAATCAGATAAAAGAATGGATGCATTGACTGGTACCCAGGAACTTTTCCTCATTCAAATGCACCAGGGGGTCAAGCTCGGTAATTTTTGAACAGTTTGTGTTCATAACATCAGTCATTGGATAGTCTGGTCCAGATTTCATTTTGTCACAGTATATTGCTGAGTATGTGTCACAGAACAACGCACGAGGACTCACACTACGTAGATATAGAAAGTGGTAGAGTCATTTATTGTTTCGATGCGTGAGGAGTGGCCACTTGACTCTGTAAAAAACCGCAAATACATATCCCCAGAATCCATCCATGAACCGTTGACCAATGTGTTCAGCTGATATTTACTTCTTACAAGGCTGAAAGATTAATGTCAGTCCCCTATGATGGTGAAAGACACGTCAACCTTTCAAATGATGATGGGTGCTTTCGTCGTGGACTAAGCATTTCGGAATTGCTTAAACTCTTTGGGGCATAATCAGAATCAGTTATGTTGGCAAATCACGGCTAATCAATCGAATTCGTGTAAAATTTAAATCTCTGGATATCCATTGCCTCTAGGTGAAATTAACAATGTCGTCTTGACATGTATAAACAGTAATTGGCAGAGGTTGTTTGCCAAGGTCGGAGACAGACCCTTTATGGCTGGACGTTTTCAATCAGACTCCGCCAACACGGGGAAACATGAAGAGGAAAGCACAAATTGTATCATGAGCTTCATGTACATGTAGAACTTTTAAGATGATTGTGTTTCTATTTTAGTTTTTTTCTGAGATAACAGAAACATGAGGAAAGTATAAATTCCAGATAAACACCTACTCTTGGTCTCTCTACTGTAAGGCTATGTTGGCAGCGTGACTCCGTATTCATGACTGGGCAACGACTTGAACAATTTGTTATCCTTATGCTTCACAACGAGAAGTCTGCAGTGTTTGCACTATTGTCAGAGGAAATGCCACGAGGAGATGTCTATGTTGACTTGTTACATTGATTTCATTAAACCCTCTATGGACTAGAGTAGCTCACCTATATAACTATATTGTCTTGTTCCGATGGTAATGAACTGATTTGGGAGCAGTTGGTATGATTTGATAAATCCTGTACGTGAGCTATAAAACATTACGTAACATGCCTACAATACACCTTTATATAACTGTCTACTTGTTGTAAGACGGTTGTTGATTCAATTAGTTAGGTACAATGGATGATGTTTGAAATTAATCACAATTTGTCCACTTGTTGTAAGGAGGTTGTAAACAGAGCTTGAAGAAAAGAATTTGATTGATGTACAGATTAAATCCCTTCCCATACAATAGGCCTCGCATATTCGTGTATCTTCTTGTGGAAACGCATATTGAAAACCAGACTGACTATTCATAACGATGATTAAATATCGCGCCAGTTTTATGCGGTAACAACTGGAAGCATTAAGTCTGAAAGTCATTCACGACAATGATGGGTGAATATTGGGGAGATTATCCATGATTTCATAGAGGGCACAATCACATGAACCTTCATTCCAGTACACCAACAGGCGAGCACATGGTACAGATAATAGACTAACTGTGTAACAGTGAGTGAGTAAATGCTGTTTGAATGCAATATTTCCGTTTTATAATGGTGGACAGTAAAAATCGAATCAAGACCATGTACATCAGGACAATAACGCTCGGTCATACAGGTATCGTCCATCTTTCTCTCTCTCTGTCTCTCTCTCACTAATACACACACACACACATATACACACACACACATATATACACACACATACACACACACTCTCTGCACAGACATACTAAACATCTTGCAAACACAATAAAACGCAGTGGATAAGATATAAACATCGTACCTAGAGACCGGTCTTTATCAACACGAACTGTCTGACACGAAAATAGCATCAAGTAAACAAGCTTTATCAGTGAAGATCGTCATGTCATGACCTTTGTGTGGCATAGCCACACATTAAAACACAGTTGATGAGATATAAACATCGTACCTAGAGACCGGTCTTTATCAACACGAACTGTCTGACACGAAAATAGCATCAAGTAAACAAGCTTTATCAGTGAGGATCGTCATGTCATGACCTTTGTGTGGCACAGCCTACTGTGTGCAACCCGGAATGCGTGTCACCTCTCTCTCTCTCTCTGTGTGTGTGTGTGTGTGTGTGTGTGTGCCTGCCTGCCCTGCCCTAATGTGTGTGACCTAGCTGAATATATGTGTCCTGGATGAATGTGTGTGACTTACCTGAATGTGTTTGCACTGACTGTATGTGTGTGACGTAGCTGAATGTGTGTAACCCGGCCGATTATGTACGATCTGGCTCGAACGTATGTCACCTGTCTCAGTGTGTAACCTGGTTGTGTGATGTAAATGGTTGTGTGTAACCAAGCTCACTTAGTGTGTCTTAGTCCAGTGTGTGACTGAGTTTGTGTGTCTGATCCGGCTTTGTCTGCATGACCCGACAGACCGTGTGTCGCCTAAACGCCGTTAATACGTAGAGGTTTTATGGTTTCGGCAACACGACCAAGAAGCACATTGAACGTCAGTCGATCCAGTTTGCTTTCGACTGAGGAAGTGTAACAGTAGCTCATTGTTTGCACCTTCTCTAACGCCATTGAAAGTGCAGTCTTCTCGAGGTTCAGGAAATGTCATCTGTGATTTGTTTGTGTTTCTCTATCTGCATGCTGGAAATAAAAGACTCTTCAGATCATGTACACAAAGATGCGACAACCGTATCAATGACAGAAAGACCAAGGGTTTGCTCTTTACAGAGTGAAACTTACCCACATCTGCCAGTGAAAAGCACAAACTGAAGATTTGTCTAATATGGGACAAAATGAAAACGTACGGGTAATACTGAAGTGTGCTTAATTACTTGGATCTCAGACTGATTTTGCGAAACGAATGCCTTTCGAAAAAATATCTCTCCAAAAGAGACAATTCTATCCCACACACTTTGTTGTCGTATCTGAGTCAATACCAATGTCTATTATTACAGGCAGTGAGATATAGTCAGTGGACGAACTGCTTGGCGCTGGGAACGGATACCAATACAATGTGTCCTGCTTCTTACAGTAGTCATGTTAATGCAAACATTTGTGACATTAAAGTGTTCCTCCCTTAAAGGACGACATGCCGGAAATCCATCACAAACGAATACGAGCTGCCTCAGTGTCGCGGCCCCGGGAAGACCAGGTCAGCGAGCACCTGACGCAGTTCAGTCGGTTTGCTACCACTGTCGTTTGCCCATTAAAACTCTGACTAAAGTCAATCTTATCCCAAGATGGCATCCTGACATTACTATCTATAGTAGCTGTCAGGAATAGCTTAGTGCTCAGAAATCGGCTCAGTATTTCATGTTTCTATGATCACTTCATGGTTTGGGGAGGTAGAAACAGTGTTATCTGTCATGGACATATACGTGTCCCCTGCATATATATGTGCCTCTCTCCATATATGCATCTGTATGCATTAAAGTCACGGCGTTTAACAGTCACCTCATCGTTAACATCAATGGTTAGCCAGACACTGCGCTAGACAGTCACAACGCTGTTGACATCACCACAGTAGACAGACACTGCGTTAGACAGTCACAGAGATGTTGAAATCACCACAGTAGACAGACACTGCGTTAGACAGTCACACCGATGTTAAAATCACCACAGTAGACAGACACTGCGTTAGACAGTCACAACGCTGTTGAAATCACCACAGCAGACAGACACTGCGTTAGACAGTCACATCGATGTTGAAATCACCACAGTAGACAGACACTGCGTTAGATAGTCACAACGATGTTGAAATCACCACAGTAGACAGACACTGCGTTAGACAGTCACAGCGATGTTGAAATCACCACAGTAGACAGACACTGCGCTAGACAGTCACACCGATGTTGAAATCACCACAGTAGACAGACACTGCGTTAGACAGTCACAGAGATGTTGAAATCACCACAGTAGACAGACACTGCGTTAGACAGTCACAGCGATGTTGAAATCACCACAGCAGACAGACACTGCGTTAGACAGTCACAACGCTGTTGAAATCACCACAGTAGACAGACACTGCGTTAGACAGTCACACCGATGTTGAAATCACCACAGTAGACAGACACTTCGCTAGACAGTCACAACGCTTTTGAAATCACCACAGCAGACAGACACTGTGTTAGACAGTCACAGCGATGTTGAAATCACCACAGTAGACAGACACTGCGTTAGACAGTCACAGCGATGTTGAAATCAACACAGTAGACAGACACTGCGTTAGACAGTCACAACGCTGTTGAAATCACCACAGTAGACAGACACTGCGTTAGACAGTCACAGCGATGTTGAAATCACCACAGTAGACAGACACTGCGTTAGACAGTCACAGCGATGTTGACATCACCACAGTAGACAGACACTGCGTTAGACAGTCACAGAGATGTTGAAATCACCACAGTAGACAGACACTGCGTTAGACAGTCACACCGATGTTGAAATCACCACAGCAGACAGACACTGCGTTAGATAGTCACAACGCTGTTGAAATCACCACAGTAGACAGACACTGCATTAGACAGTCACAACGCTGTTGAAATCACCACAGTAGACAGACACTGCGTTAGATAGTCACAACGCTGTTGAAATCACCACAGCAGACAGACACTGCGTTAGACAGTCACAACGCTGTTGAAATCACCGCAGCAGACAGACACTGCGTTAGACAGTCACAGCGATGTTGAAATCACCACAGCAGACAGACACTGCGTTAGACAGTCACAACGCTGTTGAAATCACCACAGTAGACAGACACTGCGTTAGACAGTCACAACGCTGTTGAAATCACCACAGTAGACAGACACTGCGTTAGACAGTCACACCGATGTTGAAATCACCACAGTAGACAGACACTGCGCTAGACAGTCACAGAGATGTTGAAATCACCACAGTAGACAGACACTGCGTTAGACAGTCACACCGATGTTGAAATCACCACAGCAGACAGACACTGCGTTAGATAGTCACAACGCTGTTGAAATCACCACAGTAGACAGACACTGCGTTAGACAGTCACAACGCTGTTGAAATCACCACAGTAGACAGACACTGCGTTAGATAGTCACAACGCTGTTGAAATCACCACAGCAGACAGACACTGCGTTAGACAGTCACAACGCTGTTGAAATCACCGCAGCAGACAGACACTGCGTTAGACAGTCACACCAATGTTGAAATCACCGCAGTAGACAGACACTGCGTTAGACAGTCACAGAGATGTTGAAATCACCACAGTAGACAGACACTGCATTAGACAGTCACAGAGATGTTGAAATCACCACAGTAGACAGACACTGCGTTAGACAGTCAGAACGCTGTTGAAATCACCACAGTAGACAGACACTGCGTTAGATAGTCACAGCGATGTTGAAATCACCACAGTAGACAGACACTGCGTTTGACAGTCACAGAGATGTTGAAATCACCACAGTAGACAGACACTGCGGTAGACAGTCACAGCGATGTTGAAATCACCACAGTAGACAGACACTACGTTAAACAGTCACAGAGATGTTGAAATCACCACAGTAGACAGACACTGCGTTAGACAGTCACAACGCTGTTGAAATCACCACAGTAGACAGACACTGCGTTAGACAGTCACAGTGATGTTGAAATCACCACAGTAGACAGACACTGCGTTAGACAGTCACAGAGATGTTGAAATCACCACAGTAGACAGACACTGCGCTAGATAGTCAGAACGCTGTTGAAATCACCACAGTAGACAGACACTGCGTTTGACAGTCACAGCGATGTTAAAATCACCACAGTAGACAGACACTGCGTTAGACAGTCACAACGCTGTTGAAATCACCACGGTAGACAGACACTGCGTTAGACAGTCACAGCGATGTTGAAATCACCACAGTAGACAGACACTGCGTTAGAAAGTCACAGCGATGTTAAAATCACCACAGTAGACAGACACTGCGTTAGACAGTCACAGTGATGTTGAAATCACCACGGTAGACAGACACTGCGTTAGACAGTCACAGAGATGTTGAAATCACCACAGTAGACAGACACTGCGTTAGACAGTCACAACGCTGTTGAAATCACCACAGCAGACAGACACTGCGTTAGATAGTCACAGCATTACTACTGCTGTAGCCTAAGACAATAACTGTTACCACATTATTGAAATCACAACCAACATCCATCATCAATCTTATATCTACTCCTGGAAGTATGCAGAGCAAATGCTTTCTATAAATGTCAAACATTTCATCAACATAAAGTGGATAGAGTTACATGCTTCTATCCAAGGAAAATCACTGATGACTTTGTTTTCATGTGAATAGACAACAATTCTAATCCAATATTGTGTCAGATGAAAAGAACTTAAAGAGCTTCTGATGATAACAATTACCAATCTAATTAGCTGTCTTGGGTGAAACTGAAATATGCTGATGATACGATGTCAATGGAATATTTGATATTTGAAATTTGTTCTCGGTGAGTGAGTGAGTTTAGTTTTGCGCCGCTTTTAGCGACATTCCAGCAATATCGGGTTGGGGGATACCAGAAATGGGATTTGTCTATGGAACTTTGTTAACGTTAAATACAAATAAAAGAAGACACACGTTAGATGTTAATGCCTGTGAATGGTGCATCGACCTACAGCAATGTGTTCTTGTCATCTTTTGATGAGTGCGTGAGCGAATTGATGAGCGGGTGAAAGTGGTTTTACACCACCAATAGCAATATCAAACGTTATCACAAGGTGAAGGTTGGGAAGGAGCACAAGTGATGGACATGACAGACACAAACCTGCTTTGAACACGCTATGAAGAATATTTCAATGAGACATCATAGAATGTCGTTTACCAATTTGGCAAAACCAGGAAATGATATTAATGATGAATCGAACAGCTACACCACGGCCAGTCCAGGATTTACACTCCACGTATCAAACAAACATCCACAACTCAAGACACTTAAGATAGACACCAGTGTTTCCTCGATTTAATGCTGCCATAGCATATCTGCAGTTCCATGTGTAGTTGTATATATATGTACAGTTGCATATATAGTATTCCCTGAAAATATTGAGAGTCATGTTGCGTCATGTAACTCATTACGTTTATTAACTTCTGGCGTTTCACTTACATAAACATGTTAAAACATCATCCTTTTACAGTCTCAGTCTTGTTTTAGTACTTTGTTAGACCTCCTCGCTCAGCAATGCATGCCTGAATACGCCTAGGCACACTACCCATCAAAGTTTATAGGTAATCGTGTGACAGGGTATCCCAATATTGGACCACCTCGGCCTTCATATCTTCAATATTTCTCAGTCCCTTTTGGTTTATTCTGTCCTTCAAGACTCCCCACACATTCTCAATTGGGTTTAGGTCTGGGCTGTAACTGGGCCAGTCTAAAACTTGAACATTTTCGCCCGACAACCACTGTTTTGTGTAGCGCGCAGTGTGTTTTGGGTCATTATCATGCTGGAAAACCCAATCATCTTCATACAATGTTTGTGCTGTCGGAAGAAGGTGACCATTTAGAATGTCAACGTATCTTTCGTTTGTCAAGTTTCCCGTGAAAACACACAATGGCGTCACTCCGCGAGCCGATATGCCACCCCACATGTGAAACTTCGGGCTATGTTTTGGTCGCTGGTAGATAGGTTTGATAGTATCTTTGGTCAAAATTTTCACACAAATTAGGGAAAAGCCAAACAGAACTTTCATCCGAAAAGAAAACATTATCCCAATCTTGATTTTCATGAGCCCGACACCAGTTTAAATGTTTTTTTCCTTTTGTGCATCTTTCATCAACGGCAAGGGAATTCCACGTTTTTTCACCCAATTAAGTCTCTGTAATTCCTGCCTAACTGTTTCATTGCATACCTGAGGACTTCCTCTGCTAATCATTTCATGTCTGATGTTCTCAACACTTTTCAATTTGCCCCTACTCACAATCTGCCGAAGTCTTCGGCGATCCACAACACTGAATTTCCTAGGCCGACCTGCCCCTGCTTTGTGCTCTATCCCGGTTCCTGTTTGAAGTTCTGTATACTGTAGACAGAGGAATACCATGTCTACAAGCTAACACTTTAGCATCAGCCTCACTCCTTTCAAAATCATCTAGAATGAGCTTTCTTTTCTCTCTTGCTGTAAATTTTGCCATGTCAACACAGGTAGCCGTCTGCTCAGACAAGGGAGATAACTCTTGACGTAATGAGCTGCCTTCTAAGCCTTCAAGAGTTGTCTCCCTTATTTAGTATGCTTAGTGCATAGTGAAAGCCCTTTTTCCAATCTTAGCATCATTAGAAAAAAAACAAAGATTTTCTCAATAAATTCTGGGAACACTGTACAAACTGAGCAGCCATGAGCCTGGCGTGTTACATGACGTTGAAAAGAACCGTCGATGCAAAACGCCTCACCAATTTATCTTAATGGTCTGATAATATTCTCACATTCATGATCTGTCAAAACTACCATTTACTCTCACATTTATTCCCTTCTCCATGTTTATCAATATGTTAACTTTACATAACTAGGTTTTAATTTGATTTTTACAAAATTGATGCAAAAAGCTATTTTTATTTAGTAAGAATTCTGTTCATTTGCTGTGATTTTCCAAATCGATGAGCTCGCTTATGCATCGAAACTTTATGATGATTTATGAATCTAAATAACTTCATAATTGACGTCGTTATTGCTTTATTCAGTGCTGTTGACAACAATCGCCTTCAGCAATAGCGCTGTTAACATGTCTGGATATCAAAATGAAATCGAATAAATTCAGTGTCCAAGTAACGTCCCCTTACGTTGAAGCGAAAGATAACTGGCTCGTTAGAGATACCATGGTGTTATAGGAGTTGTATAGAGACATGAGTGTTATAGTGCGCATGAATGAAATGAATGTTTAAACACAGACGTAAGATACTTCATCAGTGTAATAACTAGAGCATCATGGGGTTCACTTAGAGAGATCGTCCTTCAGGACAATGAAGATTTACAAGCCGACACGCAGAAACAAACTCGGGCCAAAGGATGGAGGATTTAGTACACGTCACTCTCTGTTACATGAGGATTTGATATTGCTGAACAGATGCAATTAATTGCATTGGCTGCCAAAAGATTATCGAGCTTGCTAGACTACATGTGTGGTAATTAAGGTTTTGTTGACCAATGCAATTGTCTGAATCCATCATTTATTGAAAGTAATTTTAAATATAATCCCTTGATTTAAAGTAAATCTAGGTCATATCCTTGGAGATATGATAACGACCGGTGTTACATCCATTGTTGCCATCGCCGTGACAGTAAATGACTTCACTAATCTCTCTTTAACAATTCCATCGTATTGTTTGGGCTTTAGAGGATTACAAGTTGATATGTAGGAGATACTGTCAAGGATTGTTCTACTTTGCGACTAATAACATTATCTAAATTTGGTTTCTATTTGGAATGTCATCCCGTCAGACAGAATGACTTAAAGCTGGCGTTATAGTAGACTAATGCTTAGTCTCTGAATATACATAATTTCAATAGTGACAAACTAACCCATATAAACTGGAAAGGAGTCCAAAACCTTTAGCATTGCAAAGGGAGTTTGGCAGTAGGGAAATAAAGTGGTTCGGGGACTGTGAGACTGACTAACGTTAGAGCGATATACATGACACATAAGAAGGTTGTTGTTCCGTCTCAGAATCGACTTTATAACCTTCACGAAATCCTGTCTAGGAAGGAGATACACCGACTCTCAGGCCTGTGATGTCTATGGATTATGTGCATTTAACCAATGATTTCGATACGACTGAAAATACGTCTGTGACATTTGATTATGTCAAGCAGGTGCCCGTTCTTCCACAAGGGACAGCAACACCGGGTTCTCTTCTTGCATAAAAGGTTTAGAATAATGTTCAAAATGTCGGCTGAGACGTTAACACCTCGTTATCTGTCGACCTGTGAACACACTGCTTGGTCGCCACCTAATACTCATACGAGAAAGAAAGTATATACTTGAATACTGACACTTGATTCTGCCCATGCCTGTGTTTTGTGAAGTTGTCGCCCTTATTCTCCATGGGGCGTCATGAGCACGTCACCTGTTCTGAGATGTCAGTTGATTTGAAGTATCATCTCAAATGATACCTGTATCAAATACATTGTTATATGGTAGAGCACTGGGTTTCATTTTGTTCCGTTCATACTTTATCGCTGAACTAAATGGCTGACACACGTACCCCCATTCCCCCAATTCCTCCCCCCCCCCCCCCCCCCCCCCGCCCCTCTTGGTAACTCTGTGTAACTTGAATATTCTAGAACAGCTTTATGGACTCATCCAGTATGGGGTGGGGGTGAGGGGCGGGGTGTTCGTGCAAGCAAAGATCTCTATCATCTCACACATTACGTCTAGGTAAGTGGTTGTGTTGAAATCATTATCAGATATCAGAGTAGGGCAAGTTTCGTTGCTTGACCACTGTCGCGGATACATAATGGTATCACCACTGTAGCTT
Organism: Haliotis asinina; assembly: GCF_037392515.1. Taxonomy (NCBI): domain Eukaryota; kingdom Metazoa; phylum Mollusca; class Gastropoda; order Lepetellida; family Haliotidae; genus Haliotis; species Haliotis asinina. The sequence continues at coordinate 3,981,192 of NC_090294.1, read as the reverse complement.
ATACCGCCATTGCAATGTAGTTCTGATCTCTTCAGTCAGTGTGGTTATGTTTCTGCAATTTGTGTTCGTTTGTACTCGCAGTTAATTGTTAACGAAGTGGACACGTAATATGATAACTGGGTGGACACGTAACACGACAACTCAGTGGACACGTAATATGATAACTGGGTGGACACGTAACACGACAACTCAGTGGACACATAATATGATAACTCAGTGGACAAGTAATATATTAACTCGGTGGACACGGCACGCGATAACTCAGTGGACACGTAAATGATAATTCAGTGGACACGTAACACAACTCAGTGAACACGTAATATGTTAGCTCCGTGCACACGTAACACGATAACTCAGTGGACACGTAATGTGATAACTCAATGAACACGTAATATGATAACTCAGTGGACACGTAATATGATAACTCAGTGGACACGTAAATGATATCTCAGTGAACACGTAATACGATAACTCAGTCTCAGTGGACACGTAACAACAGCGTTGAGTCAACACGTAATACCTTCACTAAGTCGAAATATAACAAAATCCAGTATTAGGTGGACACGTAACAGGAGCCACGCTCAATGACATCGCTAAGTGGACACGTAACAACATCACACTAACGAATAGACGTTTCTTGTTAAGTTCGTTCTCAGCCACAATGTCAACAACTTGTGCGTACTTTCTTTGTGAAACCATTTAGTGGGATTATTTCAATAGTTCCTCGAAGGATAAAGTAACAATTTACATCGAGGCACATTTAACATTAAGACACATTTAACATCGAGGCACATTTAACAAGGGTGATACATATAACTTGGTACGAACACTCATTTTTTAGTTTTATATTGACGCTTTGATTAATAGTCTAAATTGGCAGGCATGTACTTTGAAGATGCGCCAGGTTACAGCTGATGTAGAATCGGTTGTGTGAGGTCGGAGACTAAAATGTTCGTGTTATTTGTCTGTTGTCTGTTCATCTCCAAAAAACAGTACCCTTTAAGACCGATCATTTATTACAGAGGATACATGATAGAGCTTGTGGGTGAAACTAACACTTGTCATGTTTTTTTCATAACAATGTACTGATGACAGAAAAAAAGATGAAAAAACGATAAGAAAATGCTATTAACTGTGTATATCTGTAATTTTATTTAAACGTTTTTTATAAATCCCAAATTATGTACATTTTCTCATGACCAATCACAAGTGTTTGTCGTCTATTTGTGATTCCCCTTGATCCCCATCCCCTCCTTACCCTGTCCCTTCGACTAATCCCTGATTGACAACGGCTGATGATAAATACACACACACGAGATTAATCCCACGGTAGCCTATTCATTTCCTTGCATGTTTCAAATAGGTCTCCATGTCGGTGTCCACTTGAAATGTAGACAAAAAAAATAAGTTGGTTTATAGGGAGTGACAATCAGACAATTTATTTCACCGATCTTCTGAGGTGGTTCCTTCGCGGGCAGTTCAGATTTAAATACGTTCGTTTAAGGTTCCGTCAACATACATTCTACAGAGGACGGGGAGAGAACCCATTGACATGTTGGCAACTCAATAAAAACAGAAATATCAACGTTCTCTCAAAATCCAATATAACTCAAATTAAACCTTTAAACATGGTAGCTAGGCAACGTCAGTTGCAATTTCTTTAGAGTGCTGGAAAGGGTTAAAGAACATGTCATAATATTCCGCCTGATAGTTGGGACATCTAAATGGTAGGGTGCTGATCGTCTGCATCTACTCCAAGGTCTGTGTTTTGATGAGATGGTGAATTTGGATGCGCACAAAAAGCAGCGTTTGTCTGGCGACCGTTGCTCTAAATGGAGGAACTGGAGATACGAGTGTCTGGGGCAAGCAGTAACAAGCCACAAAAACATTTCCATAATCATGACAAATCTCTGCCAAAATCAATGGCACTCAAAGAAGTTAGGTACATTTTAGAACCCTGACCACACATCAAACACGTGTTTTTCATGAATCGCTCTCTGATACAAAAGACACCAGGTTCGCTAAAACGTGAACCTGCCACCAGCGACACTCGCGTCAGGTGACCACGTGAACAAACATGGAGGCAAACGGCGCAGGCCATATTGTGATATCTAGATACTATGGACTCAGGTATGTAGAGACCATAAAAATTCGAACCACAGAACTTCTGGTGAGATGTTGGAGGCCTTGTCCACTTGGGCAAAGAGGTTAGTCCTGTCAGCAAGGTAAGCAAGTACAGAAAGCCATCTGTGGTACTTGCTACAGGTATAACTACGACACACAGGGAAAGCTAATAACAGGAGAGTTAAGATACACCTTTTGTCACAGTATTATGGACAGGTTTTGGACACCACGTGTTTCTTTAATCGGGCATGTTAAATATTGTAGCACTTCAATGGGCTTCATATCAAGTGAGGTAAAGAACCCGGGTTTGGGGTGCTTTGACCACTGAGATACAACACTCTACCAATGTAAGGCCGAAGGTTTCATATTTGACTATTTGTAATTCTGGAAGAAGTAAAGTATTAGAACGTATCATGTTGAGCATTGCCCTTTTGTTCAGGGATTAATACCGCCATCGATACCAACAGAGGAGCCGTCATGACCATACATGGGAAGGAAATCAGGTATTAATACCGCCATCGACATAGATAGAGGAGCTGTCATGACCATACATGGGAAGGGAATCAGGGATTAATACCACCATCGACATAGATAGAGGAGCAGTCATGACCATACATGGGAAGGAAATCAGGGATTAATACCACCATCGATACCAACAGAGGAGCAGTCATGACCATACATGGGAAGGAAATCAGGGATTAATACCACCACCGACATAGATAGAGGAGCAGTCATGACCATACATGGGAAGGGAATCAGGGATTAATACCACCATCGATACCAACAGAGGAGCTGTCATGACCATACATGGGAAGGGAATCAGGGATTAATACCACCATCGATACCAACAGAGGAGCAGTCATGACCATACATGGGAAGGGAATCAGGGATTAATACCACCATCGATACCAACAGAGGAGCTGTCATGACCATACATGGGAAGGAAATCAGGGATTAATACCACCATCGATACCAACAGAGGAGCAGTCGTGACCATACATGGGAAGGGAATCAGGGATTAATACCGCCACCGACATAGATAGAGGAGCAGTCATGACCATACATGGGAAGGGAATCAGGGATTAATACCGCCATCGATACCAACTGAGGAGCAGTCATGACCATACATGGGAAGGGAATCGGGGGTTAATACCACCATCGACATAGATAGAGGAGCAGTCATGACCATACATGGGAAGGGAATCAGGGATTAATACCACCATCGATACCAACAGAGGAGCAGTCATGACCATACATGGGAAGGAAATCAGGGATTAATACCACCACCGACATAGATAGAGGAGCAGTCATGACCATACATGGGAAGGGAATCAGGGATTAATACCACCATCGATACCAACAGAGGAGCTGTCATGACCATACATGGGAAGGGAATCAGGGATTAATACCACCATCGATACCAACAGAGGAGCAGTCATGACCATACATGGGAAGGGAATCAGGGATTAATACCACCATCGATACCAACAGAGGAGCTGTCATGACCATACATGGGAAGGAAATCAGGGATTAATACCACCATCGATACCAACAGAGGAGCAGTCATGACCATACATGGGAAGGGAATCAGGGATTAATACCGCCACCGACATAGATAGAGGAGCAGTCATGACCATACATGGGAAGGGAATCAGGGATTAATACCACCATCGATACCAACTGAGGAGCAGTCATGACCATACATGGGAAGGGAATCGGGGGTTAATACCACCATCGACATAGATAGAGGAGCAGTCATGACCATACATGGGAAGGGAATCAGGGATTAATACCACCATCGATACCAACAGAGGAGCAGTCATGACCATACATGGGAAGGAAATCAGGGATTAATACCACCATCGATACCAACAGAGGAGCAGTCATGACCATACATGGGAAGGGAATCAGGGATTAATACCACCATCGATACCAACAGAGGAGCAGTCATGACCATACATGGGAAGGAAATCAGGGATTAATACCACCATCGATACCAACAGAGGAGCAGTCATGACCATACATGGGAAGGAAATCAGGGATTAATACCGCCATGGATACCAACAGAGGAGCAGTCATGACCATACATGGGAAGGAAATCAGGGATTAATACCACCATCGATACCAACAGAGGAGCAGTCATGACCATACATGGGAAGGGAATCAGGGATTAATACCGCCACCGACATAGATAGAGGAGCAGTCATGACCATACATGGGAAGGGAATCGGGGATTAATACCACCATCGACATAGATAGAGGAGCAGTCATGACCATACATGGGAAGGGAATCAGGGGTTAATACCGCCATCGATACCAACAGAGGAGCAGTCATGACCATACATGGGAAGGAAATCAGGTATTAATACCACCATCGATACCAACAGAGGAGCAGTCATGACCATACATGGGAAGGGAATCAGGGATTAATACCACCATCGATACCAACAGAGGAGCAGTCATGACCATACATGGGAAGGGAATCAGGGATTAATACCAACACCGACATAGATAGAGGAGCAGTCATGACCATACATGGGAAGGAAATCAGGGATTAATACCACCATCGATACCAACAGAGGAGCCGTCATGACCATACATGGGAAGGGAATCAGGGATTAATACCACCTTCGACATAGATAGAGGAGCAGCCATGACCATACATGGGAAGGGAATCAGGGATTAATACCACCACCGACATAGATAGAGGAGCAGTCATGACCATACATGGGAAGGGAATCGGGGATTAATACCACCATCGACATAGATAGAGGAGCAGTCATGACCATACATGGGAAGGGAATCAGGGGTTAATACCGCCATCGATACCAACAGAGGAGCAGTCATGACCATACATGGGAAGGAAATCAGGTATTAATACCACCATCGATACCAACAGAGGAGCAGTCATGACCATACATGGGAAGGGAATCAGGGATTAATACCACCATCGATACCAACAGAGGAGCAGTCATGACCATACATGGGAAGGGAATCAGGGATTAATACCAACACCGACATAGATAGAGGAGCAGTCATGACCATACATGGGAAGGAAATCAGGGATTAATACCACCATCGATACCAACAGAGGAGCCGTCATGACCATACATGGGAAGGGAATCAGGGATTAATACCACCTTCGACATAGATAGAGGAGCAGCCATGACCATACATGGGAAGGGAATCAGGGATTAATACCACCACCGACATAGATAGAGGAGCAGTCATGACCATACATGGGAAGGGAATCAGGGATTAATACCACCATCGACATAGATAGAGGAGCAGCCATGACCATACATGGGAAGGGAATCAGGGATTAATACCACCATATGACCATACATGGGAAGGGAATCAGGGATTAATACCGCCACCGACATAGATAGAGGAGCAGTCATGACCATACATGGGAAGGGAATCAGGGATTAATACCGCCATCGATACCAACAGAGGAGCAGTCATGACCATACATGGGAAGGAAATCAGGTATTAATACCACCATCGATACCAACAGAGGAGCAGTCATGACCATACATGGGAAGGGAATCGGGGATTAATACCACCATCGATACCAACAGAGGAGCAGTCATGACCATACATGGGAAGGGAATCAGGGGTTAATACCGCCATCGATACCAACAGAGGAGCAGTCATGACCATACATGGGAAGGAAATCAGGTATTAATACCACCATCGATACCAACATAGGAGCCGTCATGACCATACATGGGAAGGGAATCAGGGATTAATACCACCTTCGACATAGATAGAGGAGCAGCCATGACCATACATGGGAAGGGAATCAGGGATTAATACCACCACCGACATAGATAGAGGAGCAGTCATGACCATACATGGGAAGGGAATCAGGGATTAATACCACCATCGACATAGATAGAGGAGCAGCCATGACCATACATGGGAAGGGAATCAGGGATTAATACCACCATATGACCATACATGGGAAGGGACCCAGGGAGTCCAATAGTCCTTCAGTCAGGAACTCGTCTTGAACCAGGCTTGACATCACCTTCTCCCAGCACAGCTAATGTCTTCAATATCACTGATACCTTTAACATTAGAAATAATAGAACTTTTATAAAAATACATTCCTGATAAGCCACATGCCTCACGCGAAGGCCAGATAGGTCACCTTGCAGAAACAAACATCTCACTTCCTTATCGCAAGTCCGTGATGCAACAATATCTTAACAAAAACAATTATTTTCTGAGAAGGTTAGACTTCTACTGAACTTTGTAAAGTTGAAAATTTTTACTCTGACATTTGATGTAGTGACTTGGGGAGAAATAGAAGGACAACTGATAAAAGGGAGTGGGCGTTGTGGGTTAAATACGATATTAGTAAACACGTCACAATTTAATTCTGGACTCACAATAGTCCAGAAACTCTCCGCACTGTGGCCACTCTCTCACAAGAGATTTGGCAAAAATAAACATGCAGCTATTATGAATATGTGCTAAGGATGAAAAATTGAAAAAAAGTTTTTTCGAAAACTGAAAATTTAAACTCGCTCGCCCATGGGCACGCCCATGGGCGAACAGCGACCCATAGACAGGCCCATGGGCAGGCCCATGGGCGAGAGTGTTTAATTTCGTCCAGAATAAATGTTTTGGAGGTTGTAAATGAATGAAAAATGTTAATAAGTACCATGACTCAAATTTCAGCTCGATTTGACTTGACTCCGCTAACTGACGGCGATTTTTTAAAATCTCGCCCATGGGTGAAAAACATATTGGCCCATGGACGAGAATATTTACTTTCACTGAATATACATATTTTTTCCCATGTTTTGCAGTTTGTAAATAAATGTAAGTATATTTTTTAGTGTCGTGACACGAAAATTAGCTTATTGTGACTTAATTCTGATAATTTAGAGCGATTTAAAAATATCATTTGGCACATGGGTGAGAATATTCACTTTTACTCAAATTACATTTTTTTCATATTTTGGGTGTTGTAAATGAGTGAAAGTATGTTCATAAGTATCGTAATACAAATTTCAAATTATTTTGACTTAATTCCGCTAATTGAGAGCGATTTTAAAAACTCTCGCCCATGGGCGAAAAACATTTTGGCCCATGGGCGAGAAAAAATTTTTTCACTCAAAATAGATCTTTTTACATGTTTTGCAGTTTGTAAATGAATGCAAGCATATTTATAAGTATCATTACACGACATCCAACTCATTTTCATTCTGCTAATTTAGAGCGATTTAAAAACAATCTCGCCCATGGGCGAGAATATTTCCTTTTACTTCAAATACATCTTTTCCAATGTTTTGAAGGATGTAAATGAATGAAAGTGGCTTTACGAGTATCATGACACAAAATCCAACTGATCTGATTTAATTTTGCGAATTCAGAGGGATTTTAAAAATATACGAGAATAATTACTTTTACTCAAAATACATCTTTTCCTGTGGTTTGGAGGTTGTAAATGAATGAGACCTGCACAATCGGGAACCGATGACATGTGGCAATCAAGTTAGCGAGTCTGACCACCCGATCCCGTTAGTCGCCTCTTACGACAAGCATAGTCACCTTTTATGGCAAGCATTGCTTGCTGAAGCCCTGTTCTACTCCAGATCTTCATAGGTCCGGAACGCAGAGCTATGAAATTGAAGTTATTTGTGAAAGTCCTTACTGCAGTGACACAAAGACTATGCTGGGACACATAAATAAACAGCGTTGTGAGATCGTTAAGCTGTTTTGAAATATGTCTTGTCAATCCCACTGACATTCGCCAATAACCACTTAAATATAGAATATATAGTCCGTGCTCCTTCAGAACAAATAAGTAATTAAGGATCCCCAACTGGGTAATTAAGTAAACAACTCAAAATACTGTCACTTTCTGCCCAGGACATCACGCGTCACCAGTCGTGAGGTAATGACCTTGTAAAACCCCTCACAAAGGAAACACAAAGCATCAAAAATGTATTTCTTTCTAGGTGACACACGGTATGCTGTCAAAATTTTCGTTGTGGAATACATTCTATAGTGGGCAAAACCTTACGCTTGGAAAGTGTACCTACCCAGTAGTTTTAAGTGTACCTACCCAGTTTAGCATGTTTCGTTTTAATATTGTGGGATTCACTTTTAGTAATTAACGTCTGCCCGTCCCAGGTTTTCTTCGACCGAGGTTTTATGGGGTATTCTCCTATTTGTCAGACCAGGAATAATCTACAACAGTGATAGGTCACTCGCTTGCTTTCTTTACCATTTGTACCAATTAACATGTTCCTCGTCATGCTCCAGCGCACACAGTCACGTGGTTCGTTTCCAGCGCAACTTCGGCTGCGTTTAACAGTACTTCAGCCAGTTTACTGTATCAGTCGAAATCTTACAATGAATGAATGAATGAATGAATGAATTAAGAGCAAGATGTATATGTGAATGAATGAAAGAAATAATAAAAGAAAGAAGTACATATGTGAATGAATGAAAGAATAAATGATACACCACGACCATCCCTTCCTAAACATGCTAAATAATGCAAAACTATCGTTAGATCACATGTGTTAACATCAGTTAATTATAGTCTCCCTTGTCAGACATAACAATTTTCAGACAGGTTTAAACAACAAACTATCTGCTTGACTGCACAGCTGCCTGTTGACGTAGTATACCCACCTCACCTAATTTTCCTGCGTAATCTTCATCTACATCACCGTAAGCAGAGAGCACAGAAGGCCGAATATCTGTAACCACTGAACCGTGGCGTCTCACTGGAACAAGCTAAGTTCCCAAGTGCGGGTGTCCTTCTCTACCTTTTCCATTAATCTTTAAAACATCTAACAAGCTCAACGCATGCAACGTTTAACTAAAATGTGATGTTATACATATAATAATTTTTAGGTATTATTCAGTGGATAAATTATCGTTTTATGATGCATATATGTATGACATGCTGGACGGGTATTGGGCATTTTGTGATAATTTACCATTACCATTTTCATGATGCATAAAAAAGACACTCATTAATCAATCACTGAGTTTTGTCATTCTTTCACTCCAATACGGTCGCTAAATCCCCTCTGATCATAGTATATGGACTCTCCCATACCAAATTCACCTGATCCTGAGAAATCAACCAGGCATGACATACCCACATCACCTAATTAATTTTCTGTACCTATCGATCAAAAAATACATAAAACGGGAGGACACCCTGTTCACTAATGGGAGTGAGCCTTGTAGGGAGTACCCTCACTCTCACAAACCAACCGACTGGGGAGAAGCTGCCGTGTTTGTCGGGGATTCTTCTGGCTTTGCTAAATAAATCGTACATAAACATGTAAAATATATTGCTTTGATTGTGTAACTACCCACATTAGGACATTGAGACCATTCTGATTTATCGAGTAAAATACGATTGTATGGTTTAGAGTTTAAATCTTGGCATATCTTACCGGTTTTGCTACTTTTGCACTCTACCCTTTTTACCTGGGGCGAGCATGTTTTGGTAGTTTTTAGTATTTCATCTATTTGTTTAGATTTATTGATTTTATTTTTTTTATAACTGTAAATTTATTCTGACGTTTGACGAGGTTTGTGTAGTTATCATGTATGTTATGCAATTATATTATTGGTATGGAGTGGCTTTGATATGCATGATTGTGCTTGCCAATCCAGTCACGATTACTTGAAGAGATTAGTTTAAACTATAGATTAACGTATCCATACTGTTAATGTGTAATCTTTATATTGGGCTATGGGGAATACGTAAAATATTCAAGATTGATTTTGCGTTTACTTTTCTATCTTTTTATAAATTTTCGCTATTTCTGCTACAGTCGAAAAGATTTACCGTGGCTTCGTTGTGTACAGGTCCATGGTTGTGGTCTCTAAGTATGTTAGAAATTATGTTGTTGAGACTGTTGGAACTGTTGATCTGCAGTCTTTCAAAATTCATTTTTGACGAGATACATTCTCCCTTTTTACTACAAAAATATTCTCACAATGAACATATAACCGTTTACAAAAAGGTGTTTTCCCGTAAAATAAGTAGGAGGAAACGCAAAGTATAGCAGCGCATTTGCCGTAACTGAAGTTGTTAAAATGATAAAGAAAACAAAATTCACATTGCAAGCAATTTTATTAAGAAACTGAATAACTCATTACTAACGGAAGGGGTGAACTGAAAGTTCATTTTATTAACTAAAGTCACTGGGTGAACTCGCTAATATCGGTTCAATTACATTGGCACACGTGTCTTATTTCGTTTCCTAAAGAAACACATTTTCTTTTGTGTTTTTTTAGAAAACCAGTGTCTAATCCCTTAAAACAGCACCGTTGTCACTACACCAAACGATTTTGACCTTGACCCAAAACAAAGGTTTAACTTACATAACTACCCCGTAGACATCATTTGCTTGAAAACGAGTTTAACACCCACGCCGAAATGCTGCTTACATTAGAAGAACTTCTATATCCATATAACTTTCTCTCTTTTTCAAATTATCATAACCTGAACAGATATTACTTTGTCAACGACTTCATCATTCTGACTTTTATCTTAATTTGTTGAGTATTTCAGCCTAACTCGCAAAGGCAAGACCACTGAGCGGAACGATGACGTTTTCTGTTTCCGCGTTCAGTTACGTAATTTCCGCAAAGCGCCTGCTACAATTTGCGCGTCGTGTCTCGTCCGCTGGTCTTGTGTATTGGAATAAACCAGCTGCCGCTTTCAAGTGTATTTTACTTGTCATATAGACATCTTATTCATGGACTACTCTAGGTCATTAGGTGACACCAGCTTTGAAATGAACAGGTGTTCGTGAGTGAATATGGATGAGAAAGACTGACTGCGCATGACGCGCAGCCAAATATCTCACATTCAAGGGAAATCTCGAATTAATTGTTTTATAAGGCGTCGAGCTGACCAATTGGTTTCGGTTTTGTGTATAAACCTCCATGTGAACTTAGAGTCTAAATACATTGTTGTTTATACTGGGAATGCATGCAGACCTTATATATACACATGAATAATCTCGAATTTCGACCTTTTGTAAAATTCTATGTGCATTAAATTTTACTGTAAATATATATTGAAATCAGTATATATACATGCATGTGTGATTGAACAATCCTATTTACTAAAACAGGGATGGGGACTTTGTCCTTCTTCAAGACCTGCACATATTAGTCTGTGAAAGACGATGGCATTTATGTGCATGTACTCTGGAAAACCTTCTCCTGCACGATATTCTTTTCAATTTAGTTATTGTGTGTATGCTGTATTTCAATTTTGAAAATGTAGTTAAAACATCTTTTGATTCTCAAAGAATCTCGTTCGTTTAACAAGCAAAATATTGCTTTGATTCATACTTCACCAGTACTATACAATATTACAGAATGCACAAAACCGGATACGCAAAGCCGACAAATTATAGCATTATGATGAAGGGTATACGGGGTTATAGGAGTCCCTGTTTATCCACCGAGCCAAATTGTCGCTGACACGGCCCCACAATCCTATACGCCCTTGTGGGGTGTGGATTCGGGGGGAGGGGGTAACGGTGGAGATGACCAAGCCAAGGAAGACACAAGTACTCCATGCTCTATCGTGGTCTTCCTTACTGCTTGAAGATGGACCTTTTCTCACGGTGGTCTGTGATGACTTCGGTGAACGGAAACAAAGAACTTATACACTGTGAAAACCAGGAAATAGTTGAATCCGTCAATGATTTTATCATGAAAACACAAAGCTTGTTTTTTTTTACAGAAAATTAATTAACTTATCAATAACCTTCTCACAATTGTTCAGTGTTTCTACAAAGAGCTAGTCAGACACAACAAACCGTAACTCTTTTTTATGTTTACTTATATGATAGATGTGTATTTGATGTAATAATATGTATGCATATGTTATTATGTGATAGTTCATATGGATGACGACACATACTGCATTTATATTTTGTATTATATGTTGTATGGCTGAAGTACTGATATAAACTGTAAAGCTTGTTCACCAGTCCCAATCAGTGTTTACGAAACACACAAAAAACACAACATCTTGGAGATGTGTTGAGAAAATAGAAACATATGGAGAACAGCAATGTCATAACTGAACAGAAATCATTCCCTCTATTGGTGAAGGCCGTGTGGGATTAGTTAAACAAAGAAACCTAGTCGACCATGCCTCAAAATCCTCTTACTCCGTAAATAAACAACGCACCTGGGCTGTCGAAAATTGAAATTTTGTAAATTCGATGTTTCGGCCAATATGTAAGGAGGTAACCCGACGTTAACACTATGGCGTTAACACACCGGACAAGAAGGTAAACAAAATACGTTAACAGTACATGTTTTCATGTGGCCACTATGAACGAGGTAGACTGTCTGATCAGCACAGCTTATTATGGAAATCTCTTGTCTCTGAAGCTGGTCCTTGACACGCTGAAACTTTCTGTCTTCTTTACTGTGGCCACTTTGTTACAATATGCAGTTTATAATGCTCGCAGATTCTTGATTCACGATGATGCCAGCTTTTTCGATTACTGTTCGTGCGACGACTATCAATCAGGAATTGGTTCCACAGCTAATTCTTTCACCGATGTCTTTGTGTATGTGTTCTCCCTCGTTAATTACAGCCGAGTAGAGCCGAGTCTTCTCCTATTCTTAGGTGCAAGTTCTCCAAGGCAGTCGACACTCACACTCCGCTGCTTCTCGACAGCCCAGTTGTGTATTCGATCAAACAGTTGGCACTCCGGATGTGAACCAAAAGAGGATACTAACATTCGGATCGGTGGATCACAATGCTACACCGCATTTACCATAACAAATGTTTAAATCTCACTTTATGTAAATATAGCATCAAAACAAACTGAAATAATGTATTTTATTAACATGGTACTGACTATAGTCGATTCGAATCACTGCTTCACGGTTCACTGACTGCCATGGATGCTTGCTTTTCCCACGTGGCGGGGTAAAACTGATACATTCTCCCTCGAAAGGTCACGTGAAGCAATCAGAAATGGACATTCTTAAATGGAGTAGGATAAATGTGCCCTCTACGTGCTTATGAACCTTGAACGCGCAGTTTCATTTCACCAGTTATGTACAAATATTGGTCTAGAATAATTTTATTTTTCAAAACCTTTAGTCTTAAATATGTATTGATGCAAGGGCTCCATATATGTTCTTGTTCATGTCCCTCTCGTCAAGCGTCAGAATAAACTTACAGTTATCAAAGTAGACTCACTCGCTTGGTCACTAGCAGTAAAAAAACACAACAAAAACAAATAAATCAATAAATCTAAACAAATAGATGAAACACTAAAACCACCAAAATATGCTCGCCCCAGGTAAAAAGGTAGAGTGCAAAAGTAGCAAAACCGGTAAGATATGCCAAGATTCAAACTCTAAACCATACAATCGTATTTTACTCGATAAATCAGAATGGTCTCAATGTCCTAATGTGGGTAGTTACACAATCAAAGCAATATATTTTACATGTTTATGTACGATTTATTTAGCAAAGCCAGAAGAATCCCCGACAAACACGGCAGCTTCTCCCCAGTCGGTTGGTTTGTGAGAGTGAGGGTACTCCCTACAAGGCTCACTCCCATTAGTGAACAGGGTGTCCTCCCGTTTTATGTATTTTTTGATCGATAGGTACAGAAAATTAATTAGGTGATGTGGGTATGTCATGCCTGGTTGATTTCTCAGGATCAGGTGAATTTGGTATGGGAGAGTCCATATACTATGATCAGAGGGGATTTAGCGACCGTATTGGAGTGAAAGAATGACAAAACTCAGTGATAGCTAAATGAGTGTCTTTTTTATGCATCATGAAAATGGTAATGGTAAATTATCACAAAATGCCCAATACCCGTCCAGCATGTCATACATATATGCATCATAAAACGATAATTTATCCACTGAATAATACCTAAAAATTACCTTTATTATATGTATAACATCACATTTTAGTTAAACGTTGCATGCGTTGAGCTTGTTAGATGTTTTAAAGATTAATGGAAAAGGTAGGGAAGGACACCCGCACTTGGGAACTTAGCTTGTTCCAGTGAGACGCCACGGTTCAGTGGTTACAGATATTCAGCCCTCTGTGCTCTCTGCTTACGGTGATGTAGATGAAGATTACGCAGGAAAATTAGGTGAGGTGGGTATACTACGTCAACAGGCAGCTGTGCAGTCAAGCAGATAGTTTGTTGTTTAAACCTGTCTGAAAATTGTTATGTCTGACAAGGGAGACTATAATTAACTGATGTTAACACATGTGATCTAACGATAGTTTTGCATTATTTAGCATGTTTAGGAAGGGATGGTCGTGGTGTATCATTTATTCTTTCATTCATTCACATATGTACTTCTTTTATTATTTCTTTCACTCATTCACTTATACATCTTGCTCTTAATTCATTCATTCATTCATTCATTGTAAGATTTCGACTGATACAGTAAACTGGCTGAAGTACTGTTAAACGCAGCCGAAGTTGCGCTGGAAACGAACCAAGTGACTGTGTGCGCTGGAGCATGACGAGGAACATGTTAATTGGTACAAATGGTAAAGAAAGCAAGAGAGTGACCTATCATTCCTGGTCTGACAAATAGGAGAATACCCCATAAAACCTCGGTCGAAGAACTGACAAACGAGAATTACTAAAAGTGAATCCCACAATATTAAAACGAAACATGCTAAACTGGGTAGGTACACTTAAAACTACAGGGTAGGTACACTTTCCAAGCGTAAGGTTTTGCCCACTATAGAATGTATTCCACAACGAAAATTTTGACAGCATACCGTGTGTCACCTAGAAAGAAATACAGTTTTGGTGCTTTGTGTTTCCTTCTGAGGGGTTTTACAAGGTCATTACCTCACGACTGGTGACGCGTGATGTCCTGGGCAGAAAGTGACAGTATTTTGAGTTGTTTACTTAATTACCCAGTTGGAGATCCTTAATTACTTATTTGTTCTGAAGGAGCACGGACTATATATTCTATATTTAAGTGGTTATTGGCGAATGTCAGTGGGATTGACAAGACATATTTCAAAACAGCTTAAAGATCTCACAACGCTGTTTATTGTGTCCCAGCATAGTCTTTGTGTCACTGGAGTAAGGACTTTCACAAATAACTTCTCTGCGTTCCGGACCTATGAAGATCTGGAGTAGAACAGGGCTTCAACAAGCAATGCTTGCCACAAAAGGTGACTATGCTTGTCGTAAGAGGCGACTAACGGGATCGGGTGGCCAGACTCGCTAACTTGATTGCCACATCGGTTCCCGATTGTGCAGGTCGATGGTCATGCTGTTGATCACTGGACTGTCTGGTCGAAAATTGATTATCTACAAACCGCCGCCATGTTGCTGGAATATTGCTGAGTGTGACATAGAACTATACTCACTAAATTAAACTGAAATTATTTGTCATTATATTTTCATTTGAATTTTAACCATATGCTTGCAAAATAAAGAAAACAAGCAAATGAAAATATTTTCGTCCACGAGCGAGGTTAGTCGAATTAAGACAGGAGTGATACTTATAAACACACTTTCATTCATTTACAACCTCTAAAACAATAAAAAATCTATGTATTTGGAGTGGAAGTGCAGATTCTTGTAGTTAGCGGAATTACGTCAAAATGAGTTGAATTTTGTGCCATATCCTCACTCAGTTACAACCTCCAAACCACAGGAAAAGATGTATTTTGAGTAAAAGTAATTATTCTCGTGTATTTTTTAAAATCCCCCTGAATTCTCAAAATTAAATCAGATCAGTTGGATTTTGTGTCATGATACTCGTAAAGTCACTTTCATTCATTTACATCCTTCAAAACATTGGAAAAGAATGATGTATTTGGAGTAAAAGGAAATATTCTCGCCCATGGGCGAGATTGTTTTTAAATCGCTCTAAATTAGCAGAATGAAGTCAAAATGAGTTGAATGTCGTGTCATGATACTTATAAATATGCTTGCATTCATTTACAAACTGCAAAACATGTAAAAAGATCTATTTTGAGTGAAAAAATATTTTCTCGCCCATGGGCCAAAATGTTTTTCGCCCATGGGCTAGAGTTTTTAAAATCGCTCTCAATTAGCGGAATTAAGTCAAATGAGTTGAAATGTCTGTCATGATGCTCATAAATGTACTTTCATTCATTTACATCCTCCAAAACACGTGAAAACTTATATTTGGGGTAAAAGGCAATGTTCTCGCCCATGGGCCAAAATGTTTTTCACCCATGGGCGAGATTTTTAAACATCGCTCTAAATTAACGGAATTAAGTCAAAATAATTTGAAATTTGTATTATGATACTTATGAACATACTTTCACTCATTTACAACACCCAAAATATGCAAAAAAATGTAAATGGGCCAAATGATATTTTTAAATCGCTCTAAATTATCAGAATTAAGTCACAATACGCTAATTTTCGTGTCACGACACTAATAAATATACTTACATTTATTTACAAACTGCAAAACATGGGAAAAAATATGTATTTTCAGTGAAAGTAAATATTCTCGTCCATGGGCCAAGATGTTTTTCACCCATGGGCGAGATTTTTTAAAATCGCTGTCAGTTAGCGGAGTCAAGTCAAATCGAGCTGAAATTTGAGTCATAATACTTATTAACATTTTTTCATTCATTTACAACCTCCAAAACATTTATTCTGGACGAAATTAAACACTCTCGCCCATGGGCCTGCCCATGGGCCTGTCTTTGGGTCGCTGTTCGCCCATGGGCGTGCCCATGGGCGAGCGACTTTAAATTTTCAGCTTTCGAAAAAACTTTTTTTCAATTTTTCATCCTTAGCACATATTCATAATAGCTGCATGTTTATTTTTGCCAAATCTCTTGTAAGAGAGCGGTCACAGTGCGCAGAGTTTCTGGACTATTGTGAGTCCAGAATTAAATTGTGACGTGTTAGTATATTATATAAAAATGAGAAAACAAAGATGCTATCGACATCGACATGTGGAGTTATGAAACGTAAAGTCTGAGGTGTAACTTTCTTGAGAATACTGTCGACTGAGCTATTGACACCAAATCTGAGATATATCACTTATCAAACTGAAGATATGTCAGCTAACAAATCCTCCGATATAAAACTTTAGAAATGTGTGGCATTAAGCTTACGTAGGCATGAAACACTAGACAAAGACAGGAATATAACAGATAACTAAAGTGGCACTTAACATATCTGAGAAGTTACATTTAACGACAGCGGTTATACAACACCGTGGAGAAGTACAACTTTACAAAGTTTTATCCCCGACCATGCTCGCCTGTCCATTTATTGACAGACCGTACACTGGCACATACACTTCCACAGGAGTTGTAACCTGTCTGAACTGTCTGAAGCAGATTAACATGTCAAGATCCCATTTCAAACATACCGTTAACATGTCTCAGATTAAACACAGTGTTCTTGCTTATCACGTTTCGTCAATTTACATATAAATGATGTGTTCCGCGGATAGGCAGTGGGCGTGTTACTTGAGTATCAGTTATATCGTATGCAGTGACTTCCATGGCGAGCCCATGTGTTGGCATCGGTGTTACACGTGGGTGATCTGGTAGTTTTGTCTTGAAGCTGGTTTCAACTAATGTCTGATATGGTATTATACGTGGGATGTAGGATGTTCTTGTGTTGTTGTTGTTGATGATGATGATGATGATGACGACGACGACGACGACGATGATGATGACGATGACGACGACGACGATGACGACGACTACGATGATGATGATGTCGATGACAATGACGATGACGATGATGACGATGATGACGCTGACGATGATGATGATGATGATGATGATGATGATGACGACGACGATGACGATGATGATGACGATGACGATGACGATGATGATGATGATGATGATGATGATGATGTTTACCAAAGAGTGATAAAGGTTTTGTCTGGCGATGAAGCAGCCATGAAGCTAGGGCTCCTTCACGAGGCAGCTTTTACTAAGGTGAACCTTAATCCATGCTTTAACATTGCACTAAGTCTACTTTGGTGACTTGCTATAACCTTAGTGCTTTGTGGAAGGAGGTCCAGATTATTTAAACCAGCATCCTTGTATCTACATGCATATTATCATTCTATTCTTGTCTGTTGTTTAAAGCCACATTCAATATTCAAGGTACATGGCTGTGAAGATAGTCGACACCTAACAAGCTAGTGACTGACATCATGAGCATCAGCCAAGCAGCTGGCATACCACGGCATACAAACAACCAAGTCAACGAGCCTGACCACCCTTCATCGCCTCCTACAAGAACAGGTAGTTAGGGTTGTGTATTTCCATACTGAAACCCATATCACATCAAAGAGAAGTCGCCGTTTTCTCGTTATTGTTGTTGTTACCTATTATTAACTATTTTTTGCATTTGTGTGTTTTGTTGTTGCTGTTGTTTTAGGGGGATGCCAAATTTCAGTTTGTCATGTAGCATAACAATTCGCGCTGATATCAATCCTCAGATTCCCAAAGTGTTCAACAATGCACTAAAGACTTAAGAAGAAAGAGAAACATTAGAGAAACATTTGGTGTCAATCAGTCGCATGTACCTTATACATGGGTTAATCATTGGTGGACCTGGTTTAATGTGTGGATTGTACTATATTTTTATACGCACAGAAACATGCGGCAGCTATCACAATAAAGTATCTGCGGTTTATAATGACTTTTCTATATTACAGCAAGCAGTATAACACACGAAGATGGTGCTCGACTCGTGATGGGGATTCAGTATAGTCAGATCATTATATATTCGGTGGTCTAAGTAGATACAGAGAATTGTTTCGTGACATTAAATGGTGGGACGTTCACTATCTATCCATACTCAATGGACAGAGCCGACATGCAACGTACACACACACCTCTCAGTAACTCACTGGAGGTCAGTATCTGATATTGCTGGAATGCTGGCAAAGCGGTGTAAAAGTAAACTCACTTACTCGTTCGCTCATTATTTGACAGACGAGTGACTTGATGCATACCCGCTATACAGTGTCTTACTGTCTTGTAAAGTCGGACGGGACAAGTTTGAGAATTTTATCAACATTCATTTCATATTTGCTCTCTTGAACCTGTTTTTGGAACTACGTTACACGTCTCTACATCTGGAACGAAGACAACCTTGAGACAATGGACAAAATCTTTAGCAAATGAAACTCCCAATGTTGTGGACACTCTTGTGACATTATAAAGATAAATAATCGAACATCTTGTCACCTCCGATGAATATTCATGCAAGGTAAACGTGCGAAAATTACCCTTCGGCAAATCAATGACGCCATTGCGACAACCGGTTGTGAAACATCTAAGTTTCAACATCCGACTGAGGAGATAACAGACACAGTCTTGCGACGGCAAAGGCTGACACGTGAATAAAATATGGAGATAGCATCGACCGTCCTCTCACCTCCAAGTGGTGAAAATGTGCCACCACGCCGTTTCTCAAATATGAACCTAAGTGAAGGAGATTAATCAGTTGTGTCACTGGAGTCGGTGTCCCATGTGATGTGTAATGCAAAGTGTTCGCAATAATGGAGATGGATAGACCCAGATCAGTTACCACGGACAGAGAAACGATATCACGTATTATCAGACCTCTGATTTTCTTAAAAGCTCCAACAGCCACAAAGGGGATGAATTCTCGGGTCAGCAGCCACAGTGAGTTTGATGAACAGTCTGGCTATGATGGACATAGCGCAGGACATTGGCGCATTGCACCGTAGGCTAAGTCAGAAGATGTCTTGCTGATGCATCGTATCATGCTATGTCCGCGACTGAGCAGACGACAAAACAACGCAGACGACAGAACAGACAGCGTTTCATACCTGCCTTAGTGACAGCAAACAATTTTATCTCTGTCGTTTCCAGATAAAGATCCCTGTTGTTCGGCTTGCTGATTCCCCTCGTGGGTACAGTTAGTACACTGGATTCGTTCTTGATATTTTAAGACATGGCACTACTCACTTAAGATATAAAATACCCACGAACAAGTCATAACATGCACAAACCAAAGGCGAATGCAAGGTGTTGAAGAATCATTTCATTCGAGCTCAGTAGTAGACAAAAGTGTTGGCCCTTAACCCTGTAAGCATGCAAGCCTTAACGACCAAGAAGAATAAAACGTTGTGGGTCAGGGTTGATCCGAGTGTGTAGGGTCTATATTTTAATATGGAAATATTACTGATAGTTATTGGGGATGAAAAGGCTGTAGGCCATAAGGACCCGCAGAAAACTAAGGTTGTGGTCCGAATGGTTTTCAGTCTGCTACGTTTCCTTTTACAATAACCAATATTAATGCAACATAGATACTGAGAGGAAACATATGACTGACTATGCTTTTAGAATGTCTTCAATAGGTTGTTCCGTACTGATAATATATCTCAGGGAGGACTATTAATACACATCAGGACACCGGGTGGTCACAGTAAGTCAGCTGGAGTGTCCCGAATCAGTGAACACTGATTATTTCTTTAAATATTACTGACCAACCTCTCTGACGTTAAAACCATGTTCACTGTCTGACTCACTTACGCCTACCAGGAGAATAGAAACTTCAGAATTGATTTTGTTCCGAACGTTTTTTCTAAATTCTCCAATCGCCAGTGCATTACCATACTTATACGCCTGTTATCACATTATTTATCTGTCTCATGATTTTCTTTAGATGTTCAAATCCAATACAGAAAAGTAAATGGTATATTTATTCACACAAAGCATAGACATTATCGTTCATATGACTGTATTCTCCAGTTTTAGAAATATATATAGCATATTTATTCAAGATGTTCCAAATTTATTCCAAGATGTTTTATATTCCACACTGCAATCTAGTGTTTCAGAACGTGTGTTCACAAGAAACACAATAATGGCATATATTCGGAATGTCAAAGAGACCTTGTGTACAATCAAACATTATACTCAAGTGCTTACTTGGCTTTACGAAGTAGGATGTAGAACATGTCTGGGTATCGGGGTTATGGTTAGATTGGCTTTAATTTGTCTTTAAACGATTCATTTACATTTGTTTGTGAAATAGTATGAAACCGTTTTAGGTCCCTATTCCTGAAACTTTCGTAGCCCTAAGTATTCTTAATTTTGATCGCAACCAATGTGTTGCGAATGGGCTTAAGAAATCCGTAGGGCTGAGAAAGTTTCGAGAATGGCTAACCTGTTTTAAAATGGAATATACAGTTTTCTTGATAGAAACTTCGCACTTTGACTTTGACCCAATGTATTCGTCATGCGTTCTGTCCAATCCTGCGTGCAGAACTAGAAAAGTGCGCACACGTACTCAGTGAAGAGGAATAAAATGTTTATACCAGCTAAATGATCAAAGGGAAGTCACTCTAATTTACTCATTTGTAAACAAACATGGCGACGGGCACCTGTTAGCCCCTAACGACAGCATTAGAACCAAGTCTGCGTATACTTGTATAGGAATCTCTCTGCAAGCACAGAAGCATCATGTCGGGAGAAACGAAAAAGATCGATGGCCATTCTCCAGGTATGTCCAGTATAACAGTCGAGATAAACACACGAAGCAGAAAGTGACGGACAGGATTGTTTACCGGTTGTCAAGTGTCAGTTTCAGTACATTAGGACGGTTATTCTTAAAATAAAATTGATTATGAGGTGAGGTTATGAGTGGAATTTCCACTCTTTCATTTTAGTGGATGTGATTTTTATGAATACTCACAGATCCTGATTGTCAACAGATGATCTTTTTGTCGCATCAAGGGGGATAACTCAAAGTATTTCATTGGGAGTAGAACATTTATAAAGTTTTGAGAATATGTAACCCATTCAGGAATGACAATTTGTGTATATGTATTGTGGCCATGATATCTCCGACCCAAGGTTGAACATTTTGTCCATATGACTAAATAGGGTAAACTCCTCTGTAAGTAGACAGGTGAGGGTACTATATACATGTATATATTTGGGTTTGAACTTTCTCATATGATGCATTTAACTGCTTTCTAAAAGGCATCGTATATTCAAGATTAGGATGTCCATAATTGAATAACTCCACTGAAGTGATGTCCATTTGTGCATAGTTGTGGTACTGACATATTTAGTGTAAACAGGCTCACACCCCCATCTTGCACCAATGTAGAACCAAAATATCTGAGTCCCATGATATGGGATTTGATCTAAGGACCTTCTGATCCACAGTTTCATGTCATATGAGCAATAAGGTAAATCCCACTAGCAAACTGACAAGGTTGGGATGTGATGGTGAGGAGAAAATTTTCATACATCTACATCTCAAGACAATGCTGACTTGTTTGAGACCAGTTTGAGAATTTGTTTTGCCAAAGGAACAACCATTTCTGGGTATGTTCCAGGTCTTTTTCTAAAGAAATAATCAAGTCCATCCTAACATATGGAAAAAAGAAAAAAAGCCATTCAATTATTTCAGTGAACAAGTATGACCTTCTGGGTTTGGAGCATCCATCACTGACGGAGGAGCGAATCATCCTGGCCTTCCAAGCTCTTGATGAACTTGTGCCACAACTTGGTGTCTTCACAAGGATCTTCCACAAACTACGAGATGATTTCTTTGGTAAAAATAAACATTTGCGACAGTAGACTGAATGGTTCAATGTCAACAGCCCTGTTTCACCCAAAATCTGTTTTACTCCTTATGCACTAATTTTATCAAGTTCTATTCTGTAATTGTATTCGTTTCTCATTGAGAAATTTAAAGTAACAATGAATTAATTATAGCATTTAATTCTTTTTTCTGACTTCTGCATCTCTACCACAGGAATTCAATGCTCAAGCACCTTCAGGTACTTTTAACTGTCAAACCTTACAAATTCTTGCATGTTTGATAGTAAAACTGCTGTAATGTCACTATCTAAATACAGATATTTAATTTTATTGAACTCTCTCATCTCCTTATTTTTTAAACATGTAGGCATGCTGACTTAAAGGTCACATACAACGTAAAACACAACTTTGCAGATTCTGATACCTTTTGGTATGCACTGACTGAAGCAAATCAGAGTTTAAGCGATATCACTAATTTTCCCCCAGCGCTGGCATAAAAAGGGGTTTCAATAGCTCTGCTGCCCTGTCCTCATAAGTGAGTGATCTAATGTTGGTTGTATGCACAAACAAGTAAATGATCTACTTGTTACATTAAAAAGAAAACATATTGGTTTTGATAATCAGACTCTGTCACAGTGAAGACTCAATGTCTGGTTTATTGACATCTATATGTCTGCCTGTCTGTCTGCTAATGACAATATGCAGTGCACAACTTCAGTCATTGACCAAATGCAATTTGAAATTAAGCTATCGGGCTTATACACCATAAACAAAGAGCCGGCTAGGGGTATCAGCAAGTTAACCAGTGGCCAATGATAAGGCTTCATGACCCTTGAGTGCACACCCACTGGCTCTGACTTGGTTTGGTATCAAGGCTGCTTCATTTCAAGGGAGGTAAACCCAAGAACAAAATATTGCTCTTTGATTTGTGATTTTATGCTTATAATTTTGTTTATTTGCTTTTTCTTAATCAGCAATACATGTTACATATCATGAATAATGTTGATTAATTGTGTTAGTTATGATATTTTTGTTGCATGTGACCTTGAAGAAGTGTCCGATGAATTTTGGGTCAGTGAAGTTTTTTAAAATATTCCAGCAGTGACACCAAAATGTGTTTTACATTTTGTACACATGTGGAATTCTTTGACAGAAAGAGCACACACTGCAGCTACTATTGAGCTGAGAAAGTGAGGTTGTGTGTTGCAGAGGCGGTGTACAGTGAGGAGCTGACAGGTAGTTCTGAGAAAGATGATAACGATGCTGATGCACGGTACATACAGCGTATCCCTTACTTCCTCCTGGTACAGAGGGTATACAAGGAGAGACATGCACAGGGCGAGGAGCTCAAGGAACAACTAGATGTTGTCAAGGAAAGGTACAAACACAGTATAATAATGTAATTGATCAGTTTACATCAATTTCCTCTGTAACAGATGAGTCTGCCTGTTTTGTTAAAATAGCATTTTCAAACTAAAAATATTCCTGTCTTTGTATATAATTTTTTATAGAAAATAAGTTTAAAATGTAGTTTGTAATTTCTTGTACCAATGTGCTGAGAGATTTCTTCAATTATTGCTTTTCTGTTATATGTTGGAAATGTTTATGGGTTTGCTTATCATTGGTTCAGATATAAAACGCATCCTCATAATGAGGTTTGTCCTCATTGTTTCCAGACTTGTGGTATTCCCTTCCAGACTTGTGATATTCCCTGAGGTCTACAACCAGTGACATTCTGACAAACAAACACAACTGAAGTGCATTCAAACACTCTCATTTATAAGGATTTTCAGAAATACTTTAAGTCATTCGATTTGACACAGCCAAAAATCATGAATAAAGAAGGAATAGCAGGCATCAAATGTTTACATCAAGACAATTATAAGTTTGACACCATGGTGTTTGACTGTTCTTTCAAGGCAACATAAACTGAAGTTCACTCAGCGTAATGTTGACTTGAGTTCTGTATGACCTGTACCAAGCCAGATTTGTAAAGTACCTGAAGTGCTCCAACTGTCATAACTCCCATATTTTAACACAGGCATTGGTGTTAATAATACAAAACCTGTCCTACAAGTCTATGGGAGTTGTAACCAATGGGTTCCCATGACAAGGTGCTACCTCTAATTGTGTTCTCCAGACTGTTCAACAAGCACCAGCAGCTGGAGGAGAGTCTGTCGATGGTCAAAGAACTACAGAGCGGGGTGGACGACCTCACAGCCAAGATATCAGACCTCGAGAACACTGTTGCAGAGAAAAATATTGAAATTGTCAGGTATGGCTGCTTTATGGAATTACTTTTTCAGGAGTTTTGATGCCATTCAGATCTTGTGATCTTTCAAAACCATTTTCAGGAAAACTACATTGTCAATGAAATTGCGAGGTAAGGTATGGATACAATTTAGGTTTGTTTTTGTGAGTCAAATCTCTTTTAAGCGTTAATTATATTGCATATTTAACATAAATGGGTAGGGTTTTACTTTAATAACAGATTTGCTGCATTATGAAATCTTAAAATGAAAGATAATTTATATTTTGAGTATATTTGTACCTTTTGCTATTAAAAAAAGTAAGAAAGGGAAGTGATGTTTAACCGTCAATACCTGCAAACCATGTTTGTTATTTTGCAAATGACTGTGGTAAGAGGCAAGTAACAGGATCTCATAGTCAGGTTTGTTGCCTCAGTTGATGTATCATCTTATCCCAATATATTGACAGTTACTGTGTCATTCACTGGATTGTATGGTCCAGTCTTGATTATGTGGAGGCTTGATTATTGCTGATTGTGGTGTTATAATGCAAAGAAAATGAAAGATTGAGTTAAATTCACAGCAGCAGTGTTTTCAGCCACATCATGCAAATGGAAAGGAAAAATGTATGGCAACATTATTATGCCATGATGTATTGTGTGTATCCCCTGATGTACTGTGATATATTGTATGTATCTCCTGATGTATTGTGTGTATCCCCTGATGTACTGTGATATATTGTATGTATCTCTTGATGTATTGTTTTATCCCCTGATTTACTGTGATGTATTGTTTATGTCCCCAGTCTGGAGCAGAGGCTGGACACCACCCGTCTGGCAGCAGACGTCATGCAGGAGAGACTGGAGGGAGACATACACCACCTGGAGGTGAGTCATTGGATGCATGTCAGAATCACCAATCTTTAGTAAACTAGTGTATTGCATCTCTATTGCATTATCACAGAAACAGTATAACACAGTATACCACAGGTGTGCAGCTTATACGGCCATTATCTCCAGACCAAGGCAGTAGGTACTCCAAGTAGTACAGGCATTTCCTTGTCTCCAAATTCTCCACATCCTAAGCAACAATAGGGGATACAGGATGGAAAATATGTGAATGTTTGTAGATGTTTGGTATGACAGACACTCAATCTTTCAGGACACACTTAATGAGACAAAGAAGGAAACAGAGTATTTGTCTAAGTTCAAGAAGGGCTACGATGATCTGTATGATGGTAAGTGCAAACATGGATTCTGTTTCTTGAACATATTCATGGGTTTCTGCCAGCAGCAGCGACAGTGTAATTTCATATTTTTCACCTGTATTTTAAATGACATGTTAAATGTATGAAATAATCCGCTTAAATGAGGAGCCAATGGTTATTATTTTGATAGCTGAACTTTAACACTGCATTCCATGTTCTGTAACTGTTATCACTAATAGGATTGTAGTAATGAGATGTGATGTGATGTGATATTGTCATGTCATGTAGGTTTTTCAAGAGTCCAAAATTTATAACTTGAGTACTCGTGGGGTCAGACCGGACTCAGACCCAAGTACCTGGCAGTCTGGTTGCTTATCTAAAACCAACATTCAAGCATACACAAGGCTGTTCTAACTTCCAATCTATGAATAATGCAACCTATATATGTAAATCTAAACTTTATTGAATAAGCAATTGATGAAGAATAACATTCTGAAATATAATGTACAATTGGCAAGGTAAAATTATGAGAATTTGCAATCTTAATTTCAATTTGTTCGATTTTATTTTTTTGTTTAAAGTGAAATTCATTTGTATGTTTTCACTCCAAACAGACCATAGACGATACATCACATAGTCTGAAACCCTCCGCTTTAACAAGGTTTAATGGCCACATATCTTAACGCACATAAATACTTCTTTCGTAGCACCTTCATACCATTTTCTGTCAACAGGCTTGCGACAGTTGCTAAGAAAGTTACCAAAGTGCCCCAGCATTGCTTTCTGAGCTGTTTTTTTTTCTGTCTACAGTGCTTATTTATGGATGAAACACCACAAAGAGAGAATTTCGGGGATCAAAAATGTGTCCAGACATTGGACTTTTTTTAACGATCATCCATCTTGATTGTGTTAGATGTTTAGAGTTATCTCTCCTATGTGTCCTCGAGTCCTCCTTTACCTGACCTGGCCCCGAGTACCCGAGTACTTGTGAGAGCCCTAATATCATGTCATGTCTCCCATCAGTGGTCATTTTTCTGACGTCTGAGTTATTTCTCACCTATTCCAAATTAAACACATAATTGGAAATATGTAAATAACAATTTGCTACATTACCCAGCATTCCTTGAGAAAACCGATGAGGAAGAAGATGATGCCAAGACAAAGAAGCGAGCAGTCATCTCCACCAAGAGAGTATGTATCAACAGGTCCACACAATTGGAAATTTCTCATATAATGTTTTGATTTTGTAAAATGAGTTTCATTGAAAAACAGGATCAGTGAGAGGCTCTCTCATGTAGAGATGTATTTTCTATACATATATTGGACACATTTTGATATACCCATAGCTGTTGACATGTTGAGATATAAACCCAATGTTTCAGTGACTGACAAAACATTGTCATTATGTGTTCTGTGTTTTTACCAGTGTCAGATATACTAGGGACATTTTCATCTATTGTTTCTAAAGAAATGTAACTGAAACAAAAACAAAGTCATTTCTTCCTGATCTTCAAAATAGAGAGGGTGAGGGTGAGATGTTACCACAAAACTATATATTTGTTCCTGTTTTTACATGGCTACAAATCCACCAGACGCAGAGTCAGGATGTTGTAACTATGAGTGAGTGAGTGAATTTTATTTTTTTGCTACTGTTTGCAATATTCCACTAATATCATGGCAGGGACTCCAGAAATGAGCTTCACACATTGTACCCATGTGGGGAATCGAACCCAGATCTTTGGCCTGATGAGCAAGCACTTTACCCACTAGACTCTAACCGCCCATTGTAACTATGATACTATGTGCGTATGTCCTAATATCGAAGATGCATGTACTACAGGCCAACCTGATCAGCCAGATCGAGTGCTGCAGCAGATTAGAACAACAGCTTCTTACTGTCCTCAACACATCCATGGAAGGTGAGTCACTCCTTTATACCCTGCTGTAGAGGTGGTCAGTAAGTTTGCTGTGGAGGTGGTCAGTAGGTGTGCTGTAGAGGTGGTCAGTAGGTGTGCTGTAGACGTGGTCAGTAGGTGTGCTGTAGACGTGGTCAGTAGGTGTGCTGTACAGGTGGTCAGTAGGTTTGCTGTACAGGTGGTCAGTAGGTGTGCTGTAGAGGTGGTCAGTAAGTGTGCTGTAGACGTGGTCAGTAGGTGTGCTGTAGAGGTGGTCAGTAAGTGTGCTATAGAGGCAGTCAGTAGGCATGTTACTGTATATTACTGCATATAAGCCGACCCTGTGGATAAGCCGACCCCCCAAATGTTGTATATCCCATTAGTGTGTTATAGAGGTGGTCAGTAGGCATGCTATATGCTGTACATCCCATTAGTGTGCTATGGAGGCAGTCAGTAGGCATGCTATATGTTGTACATCCCATTAGTGTGCTATGGAGGCAGTCAGTAGGCATGTTATATGGTGTACATCCCATTAGTGTGCTATGGAGGCAGTCAGTAGGCATGTTATATGGTGTACATCCCATTAGTGTGCTATGGAGGCAGTCAGTAGGCATGTTATATGGTGTACATCCCATTAGTGTGGTACAGAGGCAATTAGTAGGTATGTTATATATGCTATATCCCTTTAGCGTGCCACAGTGCTGGTTTATCCACTCTAAAGGGGTGGTCAGTATGCAATATTTTTTGTGACTACTCTTTCTCTGTACAGATTATTTCTGGCAATGCAGTTCTATGGACCTGTCAGTAAGTCAGTACAGACTCAGCCAAATTAAAAACTTCACACCTGTTTGATGGTCATCAGTTAAAACATGAGCAAAAGATGCATCAACTAAGTTATTATTTAATTCTGAGCATGACGATGACAAAGTTCCCTAGCTCGGGTACATAGTGTGATCATTCTCAGAACAGTTCAAAACTTGGATACTGTTTCCAAGGCAACCGAGGCAGGATGTCAATAATGTGTATGTACCCAACGTTCGTTCACAGTTGTCATGCATCGTCTCCTCATAGGAAGACTCATGTTCCAAAACATGCCATTGGGAATACTGAAACTGCACCAACATTCACAGTTGTCATGCATCGTCTCCTCATAGGAAGACTCATGTTCCAAAACATGCCGTTGGGAATACTGAAACTGCACCAACATTCACAGTTGTCATGCATCGTCTCCTCATAGGAAGACTCATGTTCCAAAACATGCCGTTGGGAATACTGAAACTGCACCAACATTCACAGTTGTGATGCATCGTCTCCTCATAGGAAGACTCATGTTCCAAAACATGCCGTTGGGAATACTGAAACTGCACCAACATGGACTTAGGTTCCTATAAAGTCTGTTGTCATGCATCGTCTCCTCATAGGAAGACTCATGTTCCAAAACATGCTGTTGGGAATACTGAAACTGCACCAACATTCACAGTTGTCATGCATCGTCTCCTCATAGGAAGACTCATGTTCCAAAACATGCCATTGGGAATACTGAAACTGCACCAACATTCACAGTTGTCATGCATCGTCTCCTCATAGGAAGACTCATGTTCCAAAACATGCCATTGGGAATACTGAAACTGCACCAACATTCACAGTTGTCATGCATCGTCTCCTCATAGGAAGACACATGTTCCAAAACATGCTGTTGGGAATACTGAAACTGCACCAACATGGACCTAGGTTCCTATAAAGTCTGTTGTCATGCATCGTCTCCTCATAGGAAGACTCATGTTCCAAAACATGCCGTTGGGAATACTGAAACTGCACCAACATTCACAGTTGTCATGCATCGTCTCCTCATAGGAAGACTCATGTTCCAAAACATGCCATTGGGAATACTGAAACTGCACCAACATTCACAGTTGTCATGCATCGTCTCCTCATAGGAAGACTCATGTTCCAAAACATGCCGTTGGGAATACTGAAACTGCACCAACATTCACAGTTGTGATGCATCGTCTCCTCATAGGAAGACTCATGTTCCAAAACATGCCGTTGGGAATACTGAAACTGCACCAACATGGACCTAGGTTCCTATAAAGTCTGTTGTCATGCATCGTCTCCTCATAGGAAGACTCATGTTCCAAAACATGCCGTTGGGAATACTGAAACTGCACCAACATTCACAGTTGTCATGCATCGTCTTCTCATAGGAAGACTCATGTTCCAAAACATGCCGTTGGGAATACTGAAACTGCACCAACATTCACAGTTGTGATGCATCGTCTCCTCATAGGAAGACTCATGTTCCAAAACATGCCGTTGGGAATACTGAAACTGCACCAACATTCACAGTTGTCATGCATCGTCTCCTCACAGGAAGACTCATGTTCCAAAACATGCCATTGGGAATATTGAAACTGCACCAACATTCACAGTTGTGATGCATCGTCTCCTCATAGGAAGACTCATGTTCCAAAACATGCCGTTGGGAATACTGAAACTGCACAAACATGGACCTAGGTTCCTATAAAGTCTGTTGTCATGCATCGTCTCCTCATAGGAAGACTCATGTTCCAAAACATGCCGTTGGGAATACTGAAACTGCACCAACATGGACCTAGGTTCCTACAAAGTCTGTTGTCATGCATCGTCTCCTCATAGGAAGACTCATGTTCCAAAACATGCCATTGGGAATACTGAAACTGCACCAACATTGACCCAGGTTCCTATAAAGTCTGTTGGGGGTTTGGTACTGGGCAGAGACGTCTGCCCAGCATATCCCACACATGTTCAATGGGATTCATGTCGAGAGACCTTGACGGCCACTCCATGACATTGATGCCCACCTTCACAAGGTAATTCCTTGTCAAGTTGGCTGTTTGAGGTCTGGCGTCATCATTTTCAAAAACTAGGCCTGAGCCATGAGCTGCCTCAATGGGTAGAAGCTCCCGAGTTGATCACAATATCCTGTAGCATTAAGGTTTCCATGGATAGCAAGCAATCAAGAACAGAGATGTCCACATAAGGCACCCCAAACCACAACACTTTCGCTACACAACATTGGACGTGACGTGACATTCACCATGTCTCCTCCAAACTCTGATTCTGCCATCAGTAAATCATAGCGAGAATCTGGATCCATCAGTTAACACTACCCTTTTCCACTGCCTCAGAGTCAATCTCAAGTGCCGTAAGTCAGTGTAAGGGTGTCAAAATGGGTCCACAATATGATCATTGTACTTGAAGGTGAGCGGCTTGCACACAAGGATATATGGTTTGCACAGACACATGACCTTGAAACAGTTCATTTCTGGGGGATTTCACAGTGACAGTAATTCTACAGCAATGTCAACCACACTTGTGTGCAGCATGCCAACAGCATGTTGAGACTGAACATTTGATAGTCATGACATTTAAATTTACAGTATCAGTTCTTGTTTGAACTTGTTTTTCTGGTATGTCACTCAATGGGTAAGTGAGTACAAAAGCCTGAGTCTCATGTGGTCATATGACAAGTGGCATGTCAAAATACACATTTCATCCAAAACTCATTTGCATGTCCAAGGGATCAGTGCCCATGGGCAGTGATGTGTATCGTGTTTGACAATGTCTTTACCATCAATATACATGACAATTGTCAATTAACAAATTCCATTTATTCTTTACAAATCATTGGTGTGAAGTTTTTAATTTGACTGAATATATATCTCATGGAGATGTTACAGAGGTGGTTAGTAAGCAGTTACATATCTCATTGATGCACTATGACACAACCATGTCACGCATCATGTATGGTACACCTACAGTAGTCAGTAAGTGATTATATACCTCAAAGGGGCACTATACACATGGTCAGTGGTTGTGTTGCTGCAGAGTATGACCACTTCTTGGAGGAGCACAAGGAGGAGCTGGAGACCAAGGTGACCACAGAGGACATGACAGAGGCCGAATTTGAGATACAGGAGATGGAGATAGAGGATGCTGACCAGCAGGTGAGGAGAACAATGTTTGACGAGAGGCAGATGTTTGACAAGAGGGTAGATTGAGGATCGGGGAGGATGTTTGACAAGGGGAGAACTGGGGAAAGGGTATGTTTGACAATGAGGGGAACTGAGGAGAGGGATGATGTTTGACTGAGAAGTGACAAGGGGAGGATGTTCGACAAGAAATGAAGATAGGACTTCGAGTGAATGAATCAGTGAGTTTAGTTTTACGCTGCACTCAGACATATTCCAACCACATGGCGGCAGTCTGAAATAAAACATCCAGACTGTGACTAGATCAAGATGCTTTATGAAATAAATGAACATCAGTTCTAAATGATTTAACCGTGTTCTTGTGACCCTCTCTAGCTCCAAGCAGTTCAGGAACGTTTCCAGGTGACAATAGGTGAAATGATGACAGAGCTTGGGTTGCTACGGCAACACAACACAATGTTGATGGAGCAGCTGCAGACACTAGAGGAGAACATGCCACCATCACCGTAAGTACCAACCTAGTCTACCCTCATTATGTTCTAGGTTTGCCGCCATATCACCCGTTGTCAAGGTTTTCATAAAGAGGATAGATATCAAAAACCTATGCAGCGATATAATTGACAGTTAAAACAAACTCCAGCTCACTCACTGTGTTGCTGATGACTCGCTTACTTCTGACTGTTTTCTACAGAGCCAAGAGAGAGCACAAGTCAAACAGACTTGGAACTGAGACAGGCACAAAGAGTAGGACAGGTACGTTTTCTGCTCCAATAATAATAAACACACAATGCCATTCAGGAAGTGGTCAAATGTAACTTGTTATTTTGGGGATTACACTGTCTCAGTAAAGTACAGATTCTTGTACTTTT
The DNA here is from genome assembly GCF_037392515.1 of Haliotis asinina. NCBI lineage: Eukaryota > Metazoa > Mollusca > Gastropoda > Lepetellida > Haliotidae > Haliotis > Haliotis asinina. Next base: position 3,948,296 of record NC_090294.1, on the reverse strand, counting down.
ATTGGGGTGAATCCCATCAGGGATTTGAACCCACACACTCACTCAGGCCCCTGATCACTGTGTGGAAGTCAACTTGTATCTCCTCGCCTTGTTTTAACTGGTTTTGAACCTAACTAAAGCAGTTATAATCTCAGTCTCCATCCCGTCAGCGGGTCTTGGGGAGATTGATGGTGGCAGCCATCTTGATCTGCTATACCTAACTAAAGTGGTTATAATCTCAGACTCCTGTCCAGGGGAGATTGATGGCGGGAGCCATCTTGATCTGCTATACCTAACTAAAGTGGTTATAATCTCAGACTCAATCCTGTCAGCGGGTCTAGGGGAGAATGAGATGGAGGAGACCATGACAGATCCGTTCATCCCCCAGGAGCGAGTGTTCAGCAAGTATGCAGCCATGATCTACACGTCCAACAACACAGGGAAGACTTTTGAAGAGTTCAAAGATGCCAAATATTGCCCCAGTTGTGGAGAAAAGGTAATTTCATGAAGACCTACTGTAAAAAGCCAAATTTTCGCAACCGTTTAATTTTCGCGAACTTCACGTCAGACTTCACGATGCGAGAATAAAAACACGTGATAATATAGATATATCATACACTCTATTCAGGTAAGTCAAAGACACAAAAACAATACACGTGTCATTGCTCAATCATGTGCCACCGCTGGGCTAATGTGGATTAACATGGCTCAGTCACATTCTATTTTCATGGCTCTAACACCTAATTAAAAAGGATTAATTCTGAAATCAGTTACATAAATTGTTAAATCACTTCAGAAATCTGTTTATTTTATAACAGGTCAATGGTCACGCACCTACGTGTCGTGTAAAAACATTTAGAGACGCCCCTGTAACAAGATCACCTCGCGAAAATAAGAAGGCGCGAAAAGGTTTAATGACCATCACTTGTGAAAATTTAAAGGCGCGAAAATAAGACAGTTTACAGTATTTCAGAACATTCTCAGGGAAAGATTAAATATTTGTGATGATAGTCTCATAACAATAGATAGATAAAGTTGACTCACCTGTTTGAGATTCAGGTCAGGTCATGTTCCCTCCCCACCATCTTCTCATACATGTCCTATATGCTGACTAGTACAGGTATTGGATGGTTCTTGATTTTACTGAAGGCAGTTACAGTGGCTTGATGGTTTGGACCATGCTTTCAAGTACCTTTAGTATTAATTATTGATAGCTGTGTTGTTGATTAGTTTGTTGTTTAACGTCACACTCAGTAATAGTCCATCTATATGACGGCGGTCTGTACGTAAATGAGTCTAGACCAGACAATCCAGTGATCAACAGTGTGAGCATCAATCTATGCATTGGGTTAAATTCCTCCACATCTTCAATCAGACCACAGAGCAACTCCTGAAACATGCCTGTCATTTCAAAACATTTTCTGTCCGTGACATATCAATGATTGATATATATATTAGACTCAAAATAACAACAAAACATTGACTATTTTGTCACATTATAGTCATAATATATGACAACGCAGGGCATGTGGAGTTGATAACATACCAGTCCATGATAAACACTGGCTGTCCCTGACATGGGGACAAACAGGAATTTTAACAGTGCTAATTTGCAAGTTTTATAAAAAAGAATTTGCTGCATGCAGCATAAATTAACATGCAGTGGGAACTGTGATTTATCTAACAAATAAGCTCTCCATAAATCTGTGAAAATCTGCCTTCAATGCCCTGTCATTACTTTGTGTATTTTTCAGACTGTTGTGTGTCCACACCGACTTGGGGGATCAGAGAAAATCTTCATCTTGCCTCACAACTGCACACATATAAAGATTACACGGCCCAAAGTCCGCATCAACAGAGAGCTGGTTGAGTAAGCATCTTCATGTTATGGTAGCAAAGTTTGAAGGAATGAAATATCTATGAGAATAAAACATTTGTAGTTTTGGATCTCGTTGTTCTAGTTGTAAGGAAATTCTGTTTCCTCCTTTTCCCACCAAGCAACACAATCAAGCCATCCAAATTCATTAGGTAAAACTATGCTTCATACAAGGTTTTTTTTGCATAGTGTAGATAAACTGGAAATCAAACAGTTTATTAGTTAGATGTTTCTTAATGCTGTTGATGCCTCAAACTCTCCCACTTTCCCTGCAGGAGTATCATGAAGCCACCCACTCCAGACACTGCTTTCGACATGATCCCCAGCTCTGTTTCCCAACATCAGGACTCCTTGACCACACCCACTGGCCCCCTCACCCCGGGGCTGTCTCGAGGGGGCACAAGCATGGCTGGAGGGGAGGGAAATATTGTGAGCAATGAGATCTATGGTGACACATGTTATGCATTAAGATGTTACAGAAAAATCTTTATGGTTATATTCCCACCCCATCAAATATCAGACTGAGTATCGTGTGCTTGTTTATCTAATTTATAAAAAGTGAAATGACATTTTAATATTACAAATTATGCTAATTGCATCTGGAGGAAAAGGGCTTTGGTTTAAGTTCTGTTTTTTGGAACTTGGATCATTAGAGTCAATAACTCTGACCTTGATATTCAACTGAAGTACTATTTAAATCGTAGTCAGTTCCAATCGCTCCCTTACTCAGTTAGGCATGAAGATACAGGTCAGAATTGATCTCCAGCAACCCATGCTTATTGCAAGAGGCGACTAACGGGATCAGGGGCAGTCAGACTTACTGATTTGGTTGACACATGCCAGGTATCCCAGGTGTTCAGATCCATGTTCCTGATGCTGATCACTGGATTGTCTGGTCCAGACTTGCTTTTTTGACAGGCCACCATCATATAGCTGGAATACTGCTGAGTACAACCAAACCAACTCACTGACTCTAATGATGCATTGTCTGTCCCCAGGTCAACACAATGCAGGCTGTGTGGGATGATTTCCGTCAGAGGACCAACGTTGACAGGACAGTCACCAGACCATTGGACCTTGTAAGTGAATCTACATGGCTTATATGTATTATATTTCTAAACTTACATAATGTCACAGACTACCTTAAGTCTATGTTAAAGTATGGGAGTTAAAGCCACCTTAGGGCTAAGACTACCTTAAGTCTATGTTATAGTATGGGAGTTACAGTCACCTTAGGGCTAAGACTACCTTAAGTCTATGTTAAAGTATGGGAGTTATGGTCACCTTAGGGCTAAGACTACCTTAAGTCTATGTTAAAGTATGGGAGTTAAAGCCACCTTAGGGCTATGACTACCTTAAGTCTATGTTATAGTATGGGAGTTAAAGCCACCTTAGGGCTATGACTACCTTAAGTCTATGTTATAGTATGGGAGTTACAGTCACCTTAGTGCTAAGACTACCTTAAGTCTATGTTAAAGTATGGGAGTTATGGTCACCTTAGGGCTAAGACTACCTTAAGTCTATGTTATAGTATGGGAGTTACAGTCACCTTAGGGCTAAGACTACCTTAAGTCTATGTTAAAGTATGGGAGTTACAGTCACCTTAGGGCTAAGATCGCTTTCTTCAGTGGTAAACCTGGTCTCGGTTTACAAAGCACTAAGGTGATCATAAGTACTAAGGTAACTGAACAGCAGTGTCAAGGAATGGGAGTTAACCTGAGTAAAGGTTGCCTTGTGAAAGGACCCTCTGGCCTTGATGTTGTTCTTTGTGCAGTGTGTGGAATTGCAACAAAGTATTGTCTGTGTTATTTGAGTCAACAATTCGTGTATTATATAGAAAGATTTTAGACAGACGGTGCTTGGATTGTGTGCCATTAAGAAAACATCATTCATACCATGGCACCAGGTATCAAATGGCTTGACACACCACATAGTGAGTGAGCAAGTTTGGTTTTACGCCACTTTTAGCAATGTTCCAGAGCTTTCATGGCAGGGGACACCAGAAATGCACTTCACACAATGTACCCATGTGGAGTATGGAACCTGGACCTGGGGTATGATCAGCAAGCACTGTAATCTGTAAGCTACATAACGCCTTACATGCTATTACAACCTTACATTACATGCTAGACTGCATGCGTAGATAGGTACAGCATACTGGGGAAGTTAGTTACCGAAGTTCAAGAAGTTATGTGAACAAAGAACTTATAACTAATTGTCTGCCCTTGCAGCCCCGCACGGTGTCGATGATGGAGCAGTTCCTGGCATTCATCGTGTGGCAAGATGACTATGGGGAAGAGGAGGATGGGTACCATTCAGTACTGGTCAGTAGACTCGCAGTAGGTCTCTCTGTAGACTCTCAGTGGATTCTCAGTAGACTTTCAGTGGACTCTTGGTACAGTCTCAGTAGTTCTATCTGTGGACTCTCAGTAGACTCTTTTTTGACTCTCAGTAGACTGTGTGGACACTCAGTAGGTCTTTCTGTGAACTCTCAGTAGACTTTGTTTGGACACTCTGTGGACTCTGTGAACTCTCAGTAGACACTCTTTGAACTGCCAGTAAGTCTTTCTGTGGACTCTCAGTAGATTCTCTTTTGACTCCCAGTAGACTGTTTGGACTTGCAGTAGACCCTCTTTGGACTCTGACTAGACTCTATGAAGACTCTCAGTAAGTCTCTCTGTGGACTCTCTGTAACTCTCTTTGGACTTTCAGTAGACCATTTGTAGACTCTCAGTAGACTCTCTGTAAGTCTCTATGGACACTCAGTAGACTCTTTTTGAACTCTTAGTAGACTCTGTAGACACTTGATAGCCTTGATGGACACTTGATAGAACACCCAGTAGACACTAAGAAAAACACTCCTAGGACTGATCATGTGTTAAAAGTCTCCTTCTATCCCTATCTTGGTCTATTGTTAAGAATGATATTTGTATTGCCAGGACAACTTGTACCGGTTCCTGACAGAGCGTTACCTGGTGGAAGAGGTTGTTTACCTGGCCGCCCATGACTTCCTGTCTGCCATCACAGAGTACTCACCCACCAACAAGGTGAGTCTGACATCTTTGTCTTGGGGTAGCATAGTGTAAGATGGAGGTCAAAATTCTTTCAGATATATCACCAGGGCAGTAGTGTACTCACTATTTGTTATATTATAGAAACAATTACATTCCTGCGTCAGATTAATATTTTTGGTGATTTCCAGTTTCTTCAGCTTCATGGCACTGTCCTGAGTGGCAACTTGGATGCTTCATGTCTACGGTATGTCCTGCTCATGTGCGACTATATCAACATCGTTGACTGGAAGGAGGTTGAGGACTTTCGGGCATTTGCATCAGCCGTCTACCCATTCCTAGGGGTATGTTCCTACAGTGTGGCAGAAATAGTCAATGCTGTGGAGTGTGTTATTGTGGCAGGCACATTGTATCAACTCCCCAGTTATTCAGTGAAGTGTTTCCACTGTTCAGTACCCTGGGTCAATTCACTTCCATAGCATGAGTGAATGAGTTAGTTTAGTTTCACGCTGCACTCAGCAGTATTCCTGCTATATGGTAGCGATCTTTTAATAACTGAATCTGGACCAGTGAATCTTGTGATCAACAGCATGAGCATCAATCTGCACAGCTGAGAACTGATGACATGTGTCAACCAAGTCAGTGAGCCTGACCACCTGATCCTGTTAGTTGCCTCCTATGACAAGCATAGTCACCTTTTATGGCAAGCATGGGTTGCTGAAGGCCTATTCTACCCCGGACCTTCATGGGTCTCGTTTTCAATATGATACAGTACTAATAATATTTGTCCAATCAAATTCCTCATGTGCAAGGGGAAGGTCAAGTCAGACTTGTTTCAGTTTCACACTTTGTGCAGTATATTTGAGTACATCCATTTTCTACTGAATAGTAAATATGAAGGTTTGTGTTTTGACACCCAAATATAGCCATTCATTTTCTTATAGTATATACACTGATACTTTTCTATGTGAGTATGGTTTTACGTGGTTTTGGCAATATTCCTTCAATTCAAGTGGAGGACACCAGAAATGGGCTTCACACATTGTATCCATGTGGGAAATCAACACAAGTGAACACTTTACCACTATCCTACAATATCATCCTCAATGGATGATCATATCAGTAGAGGATTTTACACTTTTTGTATCTGAATCCCTTCACAGTTAACCTCAACATAATTTACAGGAGGATGACCTCGAGACGCTGCAGATGAGCTACCAGTCATTCAGTGAGAACAGGATCTCCCCTCACATTGTCTCCAATTTCATCATCCATATCATCCTCAAGTACCGTGAGCCCCGCTTCCTCGAGGTACGTTTCACCTGCGTGACTGTTCTGCCTCAGTTATATACCACTCAACTCGTCAAGAATATTTTGATTTGTTCATATTATCTTAAAAGAGTTACTGAGAAAATGTTATCACATTGTCTTGAAATGAATGTGAAAGCACATCAGATCTCTATCTAACCTATAACAGTATGAAATCCAGTTTGTAAAATCTGTTGGAAAAAAGAGTCTTGAAAAATTGTTTGCAAAAAACTAATTTTGCTTTGAATTTCATATCATATTTATGATGTAAGATGAAACTGTCTGACGGGGTATTGACTCCTGTCTGTTGCAGCTGGAGAATCAGCTCCTGCCCTTCCAGTCCCTGGAGGGGGGTCACCTGACAGGGAGAGAGTTCAAGGACGCTCTGGAGAACATCCTGCCTCTGGTGAATGACCGTCTGCGCAAGCGTCTGTTTCAGGAGGCAGAGCACACTGTCCTTGAGGAGGAAGACACTGTTGCAGTCTCCATCATGAGGCTGGCTCGTATCCTTCACAATTTGTCGTATTATGGATCTAACTCCTACCTTTCAAAGACAATACTCTTAGTAGCAACAACAATCCTACACTACAGCTGGTTGATTACTGCATGTTAGTGACATGAGCTGGGGATCTTAATATTGGTGACAATGGTGGCTCTCCACGCAACAAAAAAACAAAATATTTTCCCATTGATGTCTCTTGTAACACTGTATTTATGTTTTATAAATCTGCCTGCAGCAGCTATTCCATGTACATCTGTGCATTGTCTGGCCGCAAAGCAGCAATATTAACCAAACAATTACTACCTCAACCAGTTCCTTTGGTTACGTTCACCTTAATTCATCGTGTCAAGATGACTTTGAATATTAGAAAATTAATCAGTTTTTATTACTGGAAGTACATTTAAGAAACACAAAATGTTTACACAAAATCAGTCAGATGCCAGGTTTAATCTGCACTCATGGCTCCCAGTGAAAACTGCTTGTTAAACCAACTTATTCTAATTCGATGCAGCGTAACGTCTTATGTCGGCTGCAGTGCCTTAATTACTGTACAGTGGTGCACTAGTGGTATGTTAAGGCACTGCTGAGTTGCCTCCCTTGACCCCAGTGACACACTATTTAGAGCTGCATTTGCAACCTCCTGACCTCCAGTAACTCAGTGACTGTGCAGAGTTGTATCCCTTAGGCCTCACTCTGACAAATTCTAAAACAGAACATTTAGTTATCAAAGTTTCTGCATTGTTCTTGTATAACAACAACTGAAGATAAGGAACCAAATCGGCAAAGTATCTGTCACAGACAAGACTATGGCGTTCCATGTGAACTCAACATTCACATAAAGCATGAATCATGTGGTGCACAAGCATGAAGAAGCCAAAGTGTGAGTGACAAGGTGGAAACAACGAAACGGAGAAATGTAGGTACAACAGACCAGGGAACATTGGTATTTCAAATTATCCTAATTTGTTAAGCAAATCAGAAAGAATTTCTTTACTTTAGGACAAATGGAAGTTTCATGAGATTAACTGCACTAAACTACCAAACAATACAAAATAAGGAATGTCAACATCTACCACTAAACACAGGCAGCTATAAATGCCATGCAACTGATGAAAAAAATGCCCTTGGATTCAGGTGGTGCTTAATTCTTTCACCTGTGTATTATGTGTTCTGTCTGTGCAATATTGAAGGTTCCTTGACAGATGCAAGAAATCTCTGGCTACCTTGTTTTATGTCAGATAACCCCAATCATCAAGGAAAACGTTGTGAAGTGTGTAGCACATTGGCGGGAGAGGCCATCAAGTGCTGGCTCAGGTGGGTGTCACACCAGTGTTAATTTTCATGCATGTATTGAAAAAATGGACAAAAAACAAAACATAACCACATTGAGAGCAATGCAAAACTTCATTAGTTGCACAACAACCTCAATGAAGCAAAAGCATGTCACTTGAATCTTTGCATATTGCATGAAAAACAGACAATTGATCTAAGGGTCAAGCTCAGTGTGTGGATTGTTAAGTTTGTTTGGCCTATATCAGAAAAGAGTTTCTTATGAATCATGAGAAAATATATGCATATCAAACACTTACACGTAATTTGTTTTAGCCTAACATTAAGCAATCTGATCAGTAAGCTGACATCAAAGTAACATACAAGCACTTTGTCTAGTCTAGTAATGACAAATCCTGTTACGTTTAACCTCATCACTCAAGCAGTCCTTCAGTAGTCTCCTATAATATCAAACCAACATGCTCCGTATTGTGTGATGTCATTGTATCTCAGTTGTGTAGATGGGTACTCATGCTGTTGGCCACTCGATTTGTTCGAGTGGCATTCTAGAAGTTGCTGGTACAGAGATGACATGACTTTATATATGATCAACTTATTTATTTTAACAATTTCGACGTTACGGTATAGGTTCGTAGAGGTGCTTGAAAACTGGACAAGAACCTATACCAAAATGTTGCAATTGTTAAAATACAGAAGTTGATCATCCATAACGTCGTGTCATTTCAATCACTCAAATGTTTGGTCGAGGCTTGATTATTTACAGACTTGAACCATGTAGCTGGAACATTGCTGAGTGTGGCATAAAGCTGAACTGTATGAACATCCTCTAGACATTTCACGAAGTTTGAACCTAACAGCAGTCCCTATTATCTCATCTGACCAACATTCTAACCTAACACCAGGATGAATCATTTCCTGTTAATTTTACAGCCAAGCAGTCCTCCGACACTCCCTCTGTGTCCAGTCACCAGGCTCTTTGTATGGCCAACGTAAAGAATCTTGCATCCAATGTTTCCCGACGAACAAAACATCGCAATCAGCGTCTCATGACAGAAGACCATTCACAGGACTTTGGGGAAGACTGGTGACATGGAGTACATTCCTAGAACCTCAACCTGAGCTTTCATGTGCTTGAGCTGCTGTCAGGGAATATCCTAACAGTTAGGACAAGTATGCAGTTGACATGTCAGCACGATTGTTTGCCACTGTTGAATAGACTGAATATTGCATGGGATGTCACCAAAGTTTAAAAGGATCAAACTGCAAAGTATTATAATCAATGAAGAAATATTCTGTACAATTTTCACAGCTGTGTACACTGCAAAGTACGAAAAAATGGGTGCATCTATCATGTGTCTGGATTGTCTCCCTTATCACAAATGCCAAACATCCCTTTAAGCAAATTGTGATACTTTACTAACAAACTTTTGTAAATATATATTATTACATCTCCATTTGTTATATCTCTTTTAAACTTTGAACAAATTGACAGCTGGGCAAATAGTGGGATTCTTACCAAAGCATCTCTGCAAAACACATCGAAAGTACATGCATTCATCAATTTTGTGTACTCCACTTGCCCTTCGTCCCTGGTCACATTTATTGTTGAGTGCAGATTCCTAAAAGTAGTGTGTATATGCACTCAAGAAAAGGATTCAAAATCTTCCCAAATACAGTCTTTGCCAAAAGTACACATTTTAACTACAGGTTGGACCTTGAGAGACAACAGCCGAATCATGACCTTTTTTGATTGTGATATTCATACGCTGTCAGTATCATACCTATGTAATACAATGTTTAATTTGATAATGTTCAAATTATTTACCACATTTGTCCCTGTCTCGTACTGTTTTTATCCCATCCTGAATATGGTTAACCACTGTTACAACATACTCGATGGAACACTAATTGTTTTCACTGAAGGTCATTCAGTACATTTCAACTAAAATAAAAGGGGAGTTCGGTTTTACTCAGCTTGTAGAAAAATTCCAGCAATATCAATGCAGGGTACACCAGAAAAGGGCTTCACTCATTGTACCAATGTGGAGAACTGAACCCAGGTCCTTCACATGGACAAACAACAAGTATACCACTAGGCTATTCCACCATACCAGGCAGTTTATGTATTTTAATATCTTACTATAAAACCGTATCTAATGGGCACTTCTGTAGTAATCAAAATATACACCAGTAAAACTGGTACACATCCTGACACAAATCCAGACATTCTAGTAAAGTACATGATGGAACTGAAATACTGGTCTGGTATCACCAGTAGTTCTTGAATTAAAAACAAAACAACTCCTGCAGTAACAAATTATTTAATCCAATTTGTTGAGACCTCTAACTTAGATCAGCCCTCACGATTATCGAGCAACCATACAAGTATTGACATACTAAATGTGAAAACAATGCACCAATTCTAAAGTACTTATGGGTGAAAACATGTTTATACAATCAGACAAACGAGTGTAACAAGGAGAAACTCATTAAGCCAACATCACTCGTACAACATATATCATATCCAAATGTTTGTGTAAATTAGTAAAAAAAGGAAAAACTGACATCAACAAAGTCGATGGATAACAAAAATGATCAATCTGGGTCAGCATGGTGAAAACATTTTCAATGTCAATTTCAAAACTTTTGGAAATGTCAATTATGCAGACGTGACTGAACCGGATATGACATGGTTTCCATGGAAATGGATGAGCGCAAGATTAATGCCCCAGGCAATGTTAGTCAAGTGACGCCAAACATCCGGAATGACCTTCACCAATGTTGATAATGTCTGTCAGGTGACACGTTCAAGGAGTTATTTCTTTCACTCGTCCACCATCTCCCTCCGACACAAATCGTTTGCGGCCTCTGAAAAGAAATATTCATCATGAAGTAAGGGAGTCTTTCACTCAATTAACAGAAAACATAACTTAACAAAAACATCAAAGAACACACGTTTAAATGTGTCGCACTCCTGCTAGTTAGATAAAATGGATTAAAATACAAGCATTCCTTCCATCTACGAGCTCTCCTTGGACTCAAGTACCTCTGTGGCAGCTCCTTGAGCAGCAGTGTAGACAGCATGCCCTCCTGGTGGCACTTGTTGGCCAGTTTCTCCAAGAGGACATATGCATTGGGAACGTCAAGGCAGATATCTGGCATTGCATCATATACTCGGCGGAAGCCCTGGAAGCAGACACACAAAGGATCACACACAGACATCACAGAAAGAATTTTGCAACAGCAGCAGAGGGAGATGCCAAAGATGCATAAATTCAAAAGAAAGACTTAGGCATAAAAGTCGAATTGTTGTTGAATTGTTTGTTGTTGAAAGGTGCACTCTGACATATTCCAGTTATATGATGGTGGTCTGTATATAATCAAGGCTGGACGAGACAATCCAGTGATCAACATCATGGTCATTGATCAAGATAACTGGGACACAATGATATGTCTAAACCATTGTCAGCTAGCTGCTTACAACAAGCAAATAGTACTGAACACCATTTCTAACCCTGAAGAAATGAAACATGTGACAGGTGCAAAGAGATGTAGTTCTCTAAATTGGCATTTAAAGATACAGAAGAAGCACACATTGAAAGAATACCTGAATAAACTGGTTGGGGGTGACAATCATGGCCTCTGAGAAAGATTTAAGCAGTTCACACATCATGTCTCGTGTTCTGTCAGTAGAGTCCTCCAGAACTATCAATGTGGCCTGGAACACAAATATATATATGGATAGAAAAGCTCCTGCATTCTGTAATTAAATCGATTTATAGTAATGTTTCAGAAAAAGACATCTGGTTTTCATCTTACAAAAAATTACAAATTCAGCTTATGACCAACATCAGGAATTATGTTTCTTCTGTGTATGGAATACAGGTTCTTATTGAACATGTTCCCGTTTTGCTAACCTCGTAGACAAGCTCGTGATGGAAGTGTGGAACGTCAAGCTCACGCAGACATCTGGTTGCTTCAGTCATGTCCCCGGAAGCCAGATACTCCTTCAGCAGCATGACCATCTGAAGTCAAATCATGGTGTCTGAGAACAGGTCAGACATTGAGGTGTAGCACTGCACTTGGCAATATTCTACATATAAAAAGCAGCCCGCAAATAACCAAGTGTGGACAAGACAATCCAGTGACTGATGTTGTGAGCAAGGTTCCATGCTGTCAAGGTACTGTGTCTGACCACCATACTTATTAAGTGCTCTTCTCCATCAAAGGTCCCTGGTATCCAATAAGACTGATCAGACTTGGTATGGCACAATATATCAGCTAATCACAGCAAACAAATACCTCTTTGGAGACACTTTTCTGCACTTAACCTTCTAGATTTAACATAAGCTAAACAAGGTGACACCATCATATTCTTCTTGCACATTGTTATTTTTAGAAATATAAAGAGAACATTTCCCTTAACCTTGTCTAGGAAACAATGTTTGACCAAGTGACAATACGTTCATGTATTAAATGCAGTTAGTGGTGACTATTCGCAATGACACTTTGTCTTGGTTCAGTAGCTATCTGAGGCTAAATCTGAAGTTTCCCCGAGACAAAAGAAATAGCATAGTTTATGGTTGACAAACATTTCTTTCCTCTTACTCACTTGGCTCATTACAATCCTGTGGTAATCTAATCCTGGTACATCCAGCCAAAATAGGCAACAGCAATATTTACCTGCTTAACGAGGTATTTAACAGGGCGACCACCACCTGTTCCCCAGATGTTGTCGAGACGGACAATGCCATGTTTCTTGCTCAATAACAAGTCAGCTTTGTTAAGAGCACTCCTGAAAATTAAACGAAATTCAGTTAAATCAGAGCGACTCAAAAATTAATTCAAGAAACAAGACCTGTGAAGGTCAGGGGTAGAACCCATGCTTGCCATAAAAGGTGACTATGCTTGTCGTAAGAGCTGACTAATGGGATCAGGTGGTCAGGCTCGCTGACTTGGTTGACACATGTCATCGGTTCCCAACTGTGGAGATCGATGCTCATTTTGTTGATCACTGGACTGTCTGGTCCAGACTCGATTATGTACAGACTGCAGTCATTTGGCTGAAATATTGCTGAGTGCAGCGTAAAACTAAACCCACTCACTCAATGATACCACAATGACTGACAACTTGATATCAAACCTCTGTCATGTCATGAGTGAATGCTGCTTGAATTCAAAGTCTACGATTTTAAAGCGAAAATCACGCCTAGAACTAATATATTTGTGACTAAGCATAGTGAGTGAGGGAGTTTAGTTTTACACCACTTTTAGCAATAATCCAGCAATATCACAGCAGGTGACACCAGAAATGGGCTTTACACATTGCACCTGTGTGGGGAATCGAACCCGGGTTTTCAGTGTGACAAGCTTTAACCACTGCTTTAACCACTAAGCCACCATACTGCCCCAACTGTGAGCATAAGCAATGATCAGTCCCCAATTTCTGCATAACTTTCAGAGCAAGCATCAGGCCCTTGGGGCTTGTTTAATGACACAATACCTGCAGAACAGAACCACAAAGTTTACTAACACAAACATACCGTGTGTGAGGACATTCAACCTTGCCCTTGTATCCAGTAATGTATTTTGGTGGAAGACAGTCATCGGCCACAGCTCTTGCAATGAACTGGCCAACAACCTGCAAATAGAATCCCAAATTTTGGATTTGGAAATTTGGTCTCTGGAATTATCTAATATTAAGCCATAACAGACAACAAAAGCATGAGCATGAGCATGCATTAATAATTATTTCTATCAGATTTACTTTCTCTCAACTCAAATATTCCAGAATCACATTGTTCTCTTATACATGATCAAAATAATTACTCACAGAGAAACATATTGGATGACTAACACAGTGTGAGAAGGGACAGCAAGTAGAGTGTTGAACACTACGACAGGCAGCATCACAAGTGTTTTTACATTCCGTTTTACAATTTTCCATTACAAACACAGGACACCAGAAATGGACTTCACACATGCTCAGGAAGAGAATCAAGCCTTGGGTTTTAGGTAGATGCTACCCTACTGGCCCACCAAATTGTCAGAAAATGAAATAAGGCAGACCGCTGACAGAAAGCATGTGCACCATGACTTCAATAAAGATGTATATCTGACAACAAAAGTTGCTTGTGCCACTCATCAGGTGCCAATCATTCATACTACTGGTATATAAAATGTATTTATTTACTCCCAACAAAGCATTAAGTACTCTATTCTGTTTGCAGTGAAAATGTACTGATGAATTTCACTTTAAAAATTTAAGTAAATAAAATACTGTGCAAATAAGATTGCGAATCCTCAAAACCCTACCTTGTCAATTGAGCATTTAAATCTCAGAATTTTATTCAACTTGTGTTACGAACGACCACAGTTTCAAATCGCCATTATAGGTCTGTATTACAAGGGGGTATACACATTAATAAATGAAACACTGAGAACAAGTACCTGATTCGTTTCTTTTTTTCAACTACTGCACTTACACCCTAGTAATACAAACCAATAATAGCTCATTGAATTTCAAATCTTCATTCAGCAGGTTGTATTTCATGGAAGCGAGTTTAGTATTCTGTTTATTACTTGCCAACATAAATTGACAAAAACTATGGCAAAATTGCCCACAGTATGAGGAATCTCTGCTCTCCGCGTGTCAAGCAAGGTCTACAATTGTGACAGTGACATTAGCATTGTTACGTCACAACTTTGAACCATTCTGATGTGACAGGTCAAGTGGTTTTACACTAGCGTAATATTGCCGTAAAAATATTACACTTCAGTATCTTCAATGGACGAGTAATAAAAACCAATAATAGCTCATTGATATTCAACTGTTCCTTTCGGCAAGTAGAATCATGAGGATTCACAATCTTAATTGCACTTTATTTGATTTACTTTTATGTTTAAAGTGAAATTCATTGGTACCTTTTCACTGCAAGCAGACTATAAGGGTTTAACTGTAAGATCTTAGTACAGTGTATACAGTCAGGCCGCGTTAATCCGGACACTTCTGTTTTTCATCAAAAACGTTCGGATAGTGAAACGTACGGACTACTGAAACGAACTTTTATGAACACAACTAATGTAGGGTTACTTCCCTTTGACATGGCAATACAAAAACATACGAATGGATAGAAGTTTCAAAAGACTTTATTACAGTTTGTAGACATAATAACTTGAATATCCATATAATACCCAATCAATGCATACAATCATGTCTGGATAGATTATACATACACGTAACGGATAGATTATACATACACGTAACAAAACTCGCTTGTGAAAGAAATCTACATGATGGTAACAGTTCTGAATGGTGGAGCTTTTTACTTCGGACCAGGCAGTTTTCTCAGTGCTTCACGGAGATTAAGCGTCTGTGGCCGGTCAGCACACTGGATGAAATGCTTGATGACATATTTCTTGTAGTGGGCCTTGAAAGTTCTCATGATGCCAGCATCCATTCGCTGAATGTGCGATGTGGTGTTTGGTGGCAAGAAATTAACTTTCACATTGGTCAGTTTGACATTGGCACACTTGTGACTGGCAGCATTGTCACAAAGTAAGATCACGTGTCAACCACGTCATTGCATCTGTCTGTCAAATGATCATAGCCAATCACAAAACATATCCGATGTCCGAAATTGTGCTCTTGCCGATAGATTGTCCAAATTCTTGACCAAAATGTTTACACATAAGATCAAAATTGGCTTTAGGGTTTTCTCTTCTTTTTTTGTGCGGCAGTAATTTCACATCTTTTACGCCAAGGGGCGGGACTTGCCATTATGACTGACAAGCGTCAGGCGATCTCATTTTGACACGATCAGTGTTTTATACAGGAAGTAAGCATGACAGGTATTACTCCATCTAACCAAAAGTGAGACCTACTAATTGATCAAAATCACAACTAATGACATCTTCAACTCGCAAGTGTCACTTAACAATTACCACTGAATGGGGCTCATGGTGTGACGAGATTATACGAACCTTTTTGATGTACCGCCGGATTAATGAAGCAAAAGTATGAGTAATTAGCTAATCTGTTACCGCTGATTAACGTTTGGATACGGAGAGTGAAGCACCGGATTACTGAATCAACAGAGAATGAGTTTACATAGTAAACAAGATTGGTTACAGCTAGCTATTGTTCGGATATCGCGGGAATCGGATTGTCTGGGTCCGGACTAATGCGGCCTGACTGTTCTCTGATACAAGGCCTTTGCCTTGGCCCGTTGCGGTTTGATATGGTATATCATATAATGAGACATGTTCATGAAGCAGGAAAGAAAAGAAACAAAGATTTTGACACAATAATTCATGTTTAAGCAGGTTAAAGACATGACGGTACGTAAACATATCTTTTTTTTATTGCATTGTGATATACCAAACCATAGGCAAAATACTGTGTTTCTACTAATACCGAAGTATACCATTTCACCCCTAACAAGTTCACTTACCACTGGCGCTTCTGGAGAATCTATCGTCAGGTCAGAGAGCCTGGAGAGAACACTGTCAAAACCACCTGAAATATCTGTTGACGTCAAAAGTTTACTGTACAAATCCGATATGAGTTGTGACGTCATCTCCCTGTGTTGAGCTTTACGATCCAGAGCCATGCTAACAGCAGTCTCGATGATCTTTGGTTTGTACTTCTTCAAGTTCAAATCGGACAGATCCTCCTGAAGAACAAGAATTACCAAATGTGAGTGAAATTTGATTATATTATTAATTTCTTCTGTCTAAAAAGAGCTGCAGGCTTAGCGAAGTATTGTAATCTACAATGATCTAGAAATAAGAATTTTCAATGTTAAAGTTGTTCATTATGCTGCCAGATGAACACTACTGAACAAGAATAATAGCATATCTGGAAAAAAAGATATGCAAATCACCAGATACTGAAGGTCTTACATATGCAATGAGCAATGGAAGAACAGAAGGTAACCCTTTAACTGCAAAACATGCAAGAAATTATTTACCATTATTTGCTTTCTTCAATAACACTTTTTCATGAAATTGAAAGAATATAAAAAATAGACTTCTTGTATTACACCTAAAACAGTATGCAAACAGGAAGTAGTAGATGTGATGGCCTCCTCACCTCCACTTCCCTCGTGTCCCCATGTTCGAAGTATTCAAGCAACACGGGTTCTAGCACAGCCTCAAACTCCTTCTGGGTCAACTCTGGGTCAATTTTTTCCACAATAAAATCTCCCTGAAACAGAATTTGTTCATGGGATCAATACAAACATCAAATCAACTTTTACAAAAGGACCAATTCACGCCAGGTTTGTAACGAAGTTCAACACTAGTTAGTTACCATATTTCTGTCTAAGTTAATCAAAATGCTCAGCTCATACATGCTGACTGGTCCAAGACACATACTTTCAATATTGTCATGGTAATAGTATTATGAACATCATGGGTGTTTAAAATGTCCAGAGCGAGTCAGAATGAGTTTTGGAATGGGACTTTCTCTAGAATGAGACATCGTTTTAGAATTATCATGGCATGTCACACCAGAAATCAGCTTCACACATTGTGCCCATATGGGAAATCAAACCTGAGGCCAGCATGAACACGTAAACTGCTAGCCTACCTGACTGCTTCTAAAATGCACAATGTGACCATTTTGCTCCTAACATAATCTAGTTTTCAGCTTTCAAAAGCTTATTGCTACAGCAGTATTACAAATTGTTTTTATACCTTACACTCAACGCTTAGATATTACTGGAAGTGATTTTGCCAAAAAATATTGAAAACTTTGATTGCTATTTTTTTAGAGTTCTGTGAAGAGCGAGTGAGTTTAGTTTTATGCCACATTCAGCAATATTCCAACTATAAGGTGAGAGTCTGTAAATAATTGAGTCTGAAACAGACAATCCAGTTACCAACAGCATGAGCATCAATCTGCGCAATGGAGAACCAATGTCATGTGTTAACTAAGTCAGCGAGTCTGACCTCCCGATCCCTTTAGTCTCTTCTTACAAGAAGCATAGTCTCCTTTTGTAGCAAGCATTGGTTGCTGAAGGCCTATTCTATCCAAACCTTCACGCATCATTCTGTGATGAGATGATAGATCATTGAAAATAGCTTATGCACACTTGATGACCCAAGCCTGTCATAGGCTGATGTCACAAGGTATTTGGCTACTTGTGGATCTGGTGGCAAACTTTTTTACTGATAATATTATCATTTCCATTGGGTGTTGTTTAGGGTGATGTTCATGGTGCGGACATCCAAAAAGGTAGATCACTGTACGTAAAAACTTCAGAGTAATACGTGGAAACTTTTAATGTTTGAATTGGTTTCCACAAAACAGAATAAACTGGGTGAGTGAAACTCTGACATGAAACTTGATAACAGTTCTGACATCTGAAAACCAAAGCCGGACAGCCTCTAACACTAATCTGGATCACAGAACCCAGAACAACAATATTCCTGAATGCTGTCACATTATTTCTCAAGGCCTGATACATTATTGCTGCAACCACTTGCTCGATCCAATGTATAATCTCTTTTTTCATTGTAAACCATAAAGTGTTTTCATGTAATTTGCTAAGTTATCCTTATCATGTGATCTACTGACTTCACTATTCAGATGTGTATGCACAGATTTCAGGCTTAATGTAGGTGTTCTGCTTTGGAAATCTTATAGCAATGTTTTCAGAAACAACAACTCAAAATTATCTAGCCTGGTCAAAGATCAGTACTTTCATCTTTGCACAGGCTGATACACTTTCATGTGAGTTACAAATGCACCTTCCAATACAACGTTCCCTAATTTGACAGTTTTATGTGCAATGACTGATTTAAGTTTTTGATTATCCCATGTCACCATGAGACACATCTCGTTCAAAGTTGCTTGTTTCAGCATGACTAGAGTACAACTCAACTTCTGATCTGCTGATAAGCTTATCCAGACAACTCACTCTTATCAAGCTAAACAAACTTGGCAGAGATTTATCTATGGCTCCAAACTAAATGCTCTTACCTAGTAAAGTAGGAAAAGTAATAATTTTCTTCACAACAGGGTTTTATTTATGTTCATATTTTATTCACTGGTCTTGTGACGGTGCAATCAATATAATTGATAACAAGAATTAGTATCATTAAGTCTTCTTTATGTGTGCTGCTCACGGTGAAACAAATATTCACCTCATGAAAGCGATAGCAATAGTTACAACCTCACCAGAAGAAATCGGAAATCCATATTCCATTTTGAAATTTTTTACAAAATTTGTTGCAGACTAGAGTCGAATATCAGCCTTGTCTAAACAATTCCCAGCATAAACATATGTAAAAAGCTTGAGTGTCTAGTAACAGACTAACCATAAGCATAGCTGGCACAGATTCCACACATACCACTACCACAAGCTACTGGCTACGATTGGTGTAGAACGGAATCACACTATAGGACTATTAGTAACATTAACTGATGATGGTAAGCAATCATTATTCTAGCCCATTCACTGACAATCAGCAGCCAGTGTCTGAAATATACCTGTATACTATTATTGGATATACACACTGAAACTTTCCAATTTTCATATTCATCATTTATGAGTCAACAGTCACAAAATATGTTTTATGACGGCTTGGGAGTTGGATATGGTAATTTATATTAACCAAGGGAATGAGAATAGAGTAGAAATGATTAAATGTTTGTTTTACAATAGCGCACTGAAAATGTTGAGTAAGACATAATGTTACACATTTCTTCATCTAAAAAAAGAAAACTGAATGATTCTTCAAAGAAAATAACTTTCCCCCAATTTACTGGCTGGACACCCTTTGCTTGGCATGTTTGAGCTTCGGCCAATTTCATATTTTGAGACAAAAGGGTACAAATATCAGAGAGGGAGAGATTTCTCACCTGGCTATCAGAGTCGTAATTGGGATCGTGAGAGTCGGGAATCCTACTGTCCTCAAATAATTCTGAGCCTGGGGTTCCCCACACACCCTTTCCTCCAGCACCTCCTGAAACATGGCAGAATAACTTCACTTATTTTAATACTTGTTAACATGTAATGTCTGAAATTAACAGATCAAACAGATAAAAACATCAAACTAAGTATCTGGCATAACGTGTGCCACATTCCTATTGTTTAAAGGTCACATGCAACCAAACATAATTAAAACACAGTTATCACTTATTCATGATATATATAAAATGTATTGCTGAGTAAGGAAAAAACCAATAAAGCTATATGCGTATAATTGCAAACTCAAAAGTGCAATATTTTGTACTTGCGTTTACCTCCCTCAAAACAAAGCAGCTGCAATACCGGACCTAGTCAAAGGTGGTGGGTGTGCTCTCAAGTGCAATGATCGACCACTGGTCCATTTGCAGATATGCTTAGCCGGCTCTTTGTTTATGGCTTATAAGCCTGACAGGTGTTAATTTCAAATTGCATTTGGTCAATGTTTGAAGTTGTGCATTGCATGTTGTCATTAGCCAGGCAGGCAGAAATATATGTCTGCTTTTAAATGTTTTTTTATAATTTTTTTTATGTAACGATAAAATTGTTTGTGTACATAACCTAGACTAGACAACTGGTCATGACCTCATACTTAGGGCAGGCATACTGTTTCAAGCTCCGCGAACCTAATCAATGCGTATGCGTTAGGAGCGCTGGGGGGACTCAGATTTCGTGGGGGATTTTTCATTACTTTTTTTTCCAAATTTTTTGGTTGAATTGACATTCCTGATGATTTGTTTCAGCAAGTGCATACCGAAATGTATCAGAATCTGCAAAAGTTGTTTTACGTTGCATGTGACCTTTAAGAGAAGCATGTCAATTGCAGAATGAATATATGTAAGAAACCCAATAGGGACCTTTGATCATACTACCTGATGATTTACAAAGAGGCTGAAGAAGCAGAGGTCCTTGTCTTAACTCACATCATTGTCCAATTGATTAGCATTAATAGCAAGTCCCCAAATTCAAATAGAATGGCATGGCAGAACGCTGCAAGAATTGACAGTGGTCCTGTGCGCAAACAAAATATAAGCGGTTCAACCAATTTATGCCTAAAGTAAACTGAACTTGAAAAAAGGTTATACTTTTCACACTGTTTTCAAGGACTGAATTAATATCTCAGTTTGACTCATGAAAATTTCTAGTGCAAGCACTATGTCTGGTAGATGTATACTGAAGGATAGCCTACCTCCCATCTATTCCATACCATAAGTTGGAGGAAATGTAAACAGTAGATTTTAGAATGCATACATTTGGGGATCTGTGACACCATCAAGTGAAATGCTAGGCCCGTCATTTGTTATTGTTACTTCCCAGTTCCAATTCCATCATTGTTAAGTCAATTATCTCATTAAAATGTTTGCGACAGCAAGTGGCAAAGCGGTACTGTCATAAATAAGAACATACTCATGAAACAGTTTATCAGATCCCACCAACTCACTCATTCGGAGCAGCAAATATAACCATTTTGACTACGCACAAACGGTGATTCTCGACACGATTAACCTGAAAGGCGGAAATGTCGACAGAGCACAAGTTGACACTGTCCATAGAAATGGAGAACCACCCTGTCTTTCTCCATTTCTATGCACTATCGTATTTAGGGATGTTGGGTGTTACGCATGGTGTCAACCACCACAATGATCACGTGACAATATTTGATCTATAAATAGCACCACGACTACGACGCTCCCAAAATAGATCATGTAATATGCGTGTGGACATCACAGCGCAAAGGGACAGACAGCATGCAAAAAGCACAGATGCATACATAGCATTTATCAATGCATCGAACAAACTGCCCTAAGCCAAAAATGGGAAACAATAGACTGGAAAATTTTCAGTGTTTACAAACACACAAGATGGCTGACTTTTAAAACACGTGGGTGCGAAACAAACAAGTTCTGTCAAATAACAATTTGGTGGAACGCATGATTGTTGAGTATGTACTATATACCTTTCGACATACAAAGTAAATGATATCATCCCTACCACAATGCATTATAAATATCAGAAACGAAGCACTGGTTTGCAAACATTTCTGACCTTTCTTTGGTTCGCCTCGACCTCGGCCATTTCTCGATTTCCGACTGTTCTTTGATAAAGGCAGACGCTTATTAGCATTCCCTGAAATAACAGTCACTGTTTCTTTTGCACCTATTTCCTTCGCAGGGCTTCTCCTTATTAGCCTCTTGGCTTTCCTTATTACTCGCGCTGGAACTTCACTCTCTTCGCTTCCATTCAGAAGCTCGTTGCCGTTTTCGATGACATCAGCCCCAGACTCGCCATGTTGAATATTTCCATTATGCATAGGAACACTAACGGCAGCCATTCTTCTTCTAAGCAACACTTAAGGGAACTCTTTGATCTTTAAGCAGTTCCTCTTGAGACTGAACTTCTGCAAAATACAGAAATCAAGAGCTGACAATCCCTTTCTTTCGCTCTAATCACTTTCAACTAACTCCACAACACCGCTGTTTGCTGTTTACGAACTAGTGTTATTGAGCAGCATAAACGTTTTGATTGGTTAAGAGATCGCACACCTTTCCCAGGGACTGAATGAAAACGGATATGTGTTACAACTATTCATTTATGCTTACAGTTTATATCACTCATGTCCGCTACAGTAAAAGATAAATTGAAATAAAATCCCATCTGATGTACATGTCACATCAAACAATGTAATTGCCTACTGTGACAAATACTTTTGCCCTGTTAGGAAAATCAAGTTCAACTCCCTTTCTCCTCACGTTGACAATTATTGTTAGTTGTTGGAGGGCTAGTACAACGCACTTGCATCAAAATAGATCTCGCTGTGATGACAGGAGTAAATCACCTAAATATATCAGATTCATAGTGCATTAGAGGTTTGTGTCATGTCCTAAGATAAGGCAAATTCCCGACAGAAAGTTTTTTAGGCGGTCACAAACTGACGTCAACTATTTGGTGGACACGGGGAAGTTTTACATCTAATGAATATGCAAATGAGGTCACCATTACCTCATCTTTTCTGAACTTGTTGAACAAAGCCAATCGTGCGACTGCTTATGAATATGAATATTAATTATATATGACATGTTATTTGACTTAGGAAATCGACATAAGTACTCTTCATATACACGAAAAATCTTCAAAGGAACTTAAGTTCACTGAAAATCTACAAAATCGCCATTTTGCACTTTTTACATACACGAATTATATTCAAACGAACTTTGGCTTATTGATTTCACTTATTCCTATATGCATTTATTCAATAGCACATATAACGGGCTAATTTAACCTAACATAGTAACTGTCTGCCAGTCAAAAGTCTTTCACACCAGCAAACTAGTACTTACACGTGAAAATGTCTTTCTTCCACTAAACAAATGACACTGTCTGCCTGCAACAATTCCCTGCTATTACGTGTCAAAACAATATTTAATTATTTGTCAATCAATGTAAATATGAATCGATTTGAACAAGTATGACGAAGTAGAACATGTTTTAATTACTGAAAACTACTTTTTATATCGCAAAAAAGGCGATGATTCGGTGTAAATGCTAACACCGTCAAGCGATAAAAATATATGCTTGATCATCGTTAGGGGCAGAGATAACTGTTGCTGTTCAGTTTTACCTGATGATGGGAGGCAGAACAAGCCCTGAAACTTGTATTCAAGAATAAAAAAAATATGAAACCCAAAAATTTCTCTGTGTTCACTACATATATCTATTTTGCCAGATAATCTAAGTAATACCTTTTCATAAATCACCTAACTACTTGAGAATGGTCTATTTTACCAAAGCAGACCAAATGTGGAGACCACGTGACTGTATACCATGATCATGTACAGTAGACTGTGTAATGATCCAATACAACATGGTAATGGGGAAATGTCGGATTAAACAGCTTTTCACGGCTGAATGCACCTTTAGTAATTCACTCAGATAGCCCGTGCTTCAGCCTGTCAATTAAGGAACCTATCAAGGCATAACCCTTGTATTGCATGAACACTGGACTGTTAATTGTGGTTCCTTGTATCACCTTGTCTTAGAGTTGAAGCATGCGCATTTAAATCCTTGAAGGGCATTTACAATTGGAAAACATAAGAAAAGCCAAATTTATGGATGTCAACTTCTTCTCTATTGCCATGTTGTTTTAGTATATTATTGGCCTCATAATATTTTCAGTCTACATCGATGTTTGCTTTGCAGCACCTCTGTATATATACCCCCTTGGTACTGCCTACTAATCCCCCGATGAAGGAGCAAGCATACACTCCTACCGAAACAACGTGTTGTCCACAATAAAGAAGTTTACATCCATAAATCTAGAAATCTAGGGGCTTTTTGTGTGTTTGTTAGTTTGTTAATTTTTTTTTGTTTTTGTATCTAATGCTGACGTCGGATTTCACAAAGTAGATTTGTTCTCTTGGCCACTGCAACAAAACAGGCATTGCTCTCCGTGTGATAATACAAGGAGTCAAACCGGTACCAAAACGTTTAGTCGTATTAGACAGGTTTCGGATTACGGAGAATCTTCTTTATATAGTTTCTGCAGCGTACATATAGGGTTTAAGCGTGCGCTCGTCACGCCCAAGATCAGGGTTCGATTCCCCACATTGGTACAAGGTGTGAAGTCCATTTCTGGTGTCCCTCGTCGTGTTATTGCAAGTTTAATCCCATTTCTCGTTACTCCCATTGTTTGTTACACAAACGGCGTTTCATTAATCCCTTCCTTGCCAAATCTGTATTATGTATTACTCCTTATTGTGTAAATATCCATAGCACTTTGCACACCAACTGTATTTGCAGAGCAAATTCAGTTAGCATTATCAGCCTATACAATCCTGTACCAGCACAACATAACTCCTTCATCTGAACCCCTTAAGGTCCGGGTTAGAACTGTTCTTCAGTCACAACGGTACAAGAATCTGTATTGAACTGTCGCACACATGGAATAAAAGAAGTTGTAATTCGTGAGGTTTGTTTAATATTGTAACCCATTCATGTCGTAAGTGGCAATTAACGGGATCGAGTGGCCAGGCATGTTGACTCGGCTGAGACATGACATCAAATCTCGGTTGCGTAGATTGATGCTCATGTTGTTGATCACTGGATCGTCTGGTCCAGACTTGATGATTTGTGTACCACCGCCATATAGCTGGAATATTGCTGAGTGCGGCGTAAAACTATTCTCACTCACACACTCATATGAACGCTTCGCCCAGTGCTGTACATCACTTCCTTGATTACGGTGTTAGCGCATATACATGTATCTTGTAATGAAGAAGTTGTAACTCCATACTGATAGAATCATCTCCGTTGTTCATCACACTAAATGTCATTCAAAGGTGTTACGTGCATGTTTATGTAAAACCATGAGCACTACTGTAGTGTATTACCTTAGCTTCTAATTGCAGCGACAAAGATATCTTATCTGATCTGAAACCGAATTCTAAACTCATTTTTTTTCAATTCCTCCGGCTATATCTAGACATGACATATTGATTCTCACCTGTGATGATTTCAATCTTATCTCGCTAAGCCCATACAGATAAAGTCGCAGCCATCTTAGCCCTGCTCCAAGTCTCTACTGAATTTAAGTCCATGCTTTACTGTGCGTGAACCATTCAGACAAGAGGTCACCAGACAGTCCCTGCAGTAATTCTGTCCAGAATATGGAAAGATCATATAAGCCGACTGGCATATTAACCCTGGTCTTTCACTTAATTTAAGTATTTCTGCAAATAGGAATTGTGTTTGAAACTTATCATCATTGCTTTGGAGTTACCTGATCACTATCAGTACATGGCGAGACATGGATGGATAACGTCTTTATTCCAATAGTTTCGGCGCAGAGGCTAACAGCGTTACCAGTTCAAGTCAGGTCTTTGTATCACCTGCTTGATAACGGTGTAAGCATCTACACATGAACGTCGCATCTATTCCAATAAATTTAAAGTTCATCATCAAACCAGCTTATAACCCCCTTCTCCCGAAAAAAGATAAAGGTAACGAAAAAAAAAAAGAAGAAAAAAATCATTTACAAAGTAAGTGAGACCGAACTGCATGTACGAAATATTTTTAAGCTTATGATTTTAAACTTTTTTCATGAAAAAAAAATTTATCATCTGCACAAAACCCTTGATGACCCCCCAACTACCCCCGTTTATAAAGACCGAAATGTCGAGCCGCCGCCGCCTTAGACGAGAACCGACTCCGGGATGTTATAAGGCAGACAGTTATCCTCATGTGTCATGGTTTATTGAATCACTTCTGTATATGAGTGTTTATACCACGGAGGTATATACATGTATGTATGAATAGGATACATGCTGCGACAGCCTCTGGAATAGTCTGTGTCACAGTCCATGAACCATATTATTTTCCCTGAAGCAAGTCTAGATTTTCTCAGCTCCAGGCTCTGGTTTCTCAGGGGCTCCCTTTTCAATTTAAACGAGTTTATTTGTCCTTTATAAATTATATGTATTCAGAGACTAAACGCAAGCCAACCCCTGGAACACCGGCACATGGACCTATATCAGTTTCAGCGTCTGTTATCAGAACGACCTTGAATATCGGAGTAAACATCCACACATGCCGTATTGAACGAGGCGCAGGCCTTGGTGCCTGACCATTTGACCCCTCAGAAGAGACCAGTTGTAACACCCCCTCCCCAAGCCTTCACTACGTAAACAATAGGTCGCACTGCTCGAGATATTTGCTCACCATATCCTCCGACAACAAAGGCCTGGAACCCGGGTAGTATCTGCCGTATATTGGAAGTAAAGTGGAAACCGATGTGAGATCGACTGTGAGAAGAAGACATTTGGCAAACATCGGTTATTGGGTTTCGGAGATCGGACCGATACTTCACCCTTGACTTTAGACTGGTTGTTTGCCTCGGCGCGTATATATCACATGTGTGATCAGTTACTCGTGTCTACATCATCACTTAACGGCGCTACTAAAGACTGACGCCCCGTCTCTGAATACATAGAATTTGACAGACACAAATAATTCCATTGAAATTGAAATAGAGCCTCTGAGTCACGGGAGATTCAGAACCTGAACGAAATCACGACTTGATTCATTTAGGGTTTTAACGCTGCAGAAATTACTGCTAGAAGAGGAAATAGTGTGGATCAGAGACTGAGTGACAAACAAAGCACTTTTACATCTCTCTGTGTGTAACCTGTTGACATGCCTATAGAATAGTGTAACCTATTGACATGCCTATAGAATAGTGTAACCTATTGATATGCCTACAGAATAGTGTAACCTATTGATATGCCTATAGAATAGTGTACCCTATTGACATGCCTATAGAATAGTGTACCCTATTGACATGCCTTTAGAATAGTGTACCCTATTGACGTGCCTTTAGAATAGTGTACCCTATTGACGTGCCTTTAGAATAGTGTACCCTATTGACATGCCTTTAGAATAGTGTAACCTATTGACATGCCTTTAGAATAGTGTAACCTATTGACATGCCTTTAGAACAGTGTAACCTATTGACATGCCTATAGAATAGTGTACCCTATTGACATGCCTTTACAATAGTGTAACCTATTGATATGCCTACAGAATAGTGTAACCTATTGATATGCCTTTAGAATAGTGTAACATAATGACATGCCTATAGAATAGTGTACCCTATTGACATGCCTACAGAATAGTGTAACCTATTGAGATGCCTTTAGAATAGTGTAACCTATTTACATGCCTTTAGAATAGTGTACCCTATTGACATGCCTTTAGAATAGTGTAACCTATTGACATGCCTTTAGAATAGTGTAACCTATTTACATGCCTTTAGAATAGTGTAACATAATGACATGCCTATAGAATAGTGTACCCTATTGACATGCCTACAGAATAGTGTAACCTATTGAGATGCCTTTAGAATAGTGTAACCTATTTACATGCCTTTAGAATAGTGTACCCTATTGGCATGCCTTTAGAATAGTGTAACCTATTGACATGCCTATAGAATAGTGTACCCTATTGGCATGCCTTTAGAATAGTGTACCCTATTGACATGCCTTTAGAATAGTGTAACCTATTGACATGCCTTTAGAATAGTGTACCCTATTTACATGCCTTTAGAATAGTGTAACCTATTTACATGCCTTTAGAATAGTGTACCCTATTGACATGCCTTTAGAATAGTGTAACCTGTTGACATGCCTTTAGAATAGTGTAACCTATTGACATGCCTTTAGAATAGTGTAATCTAATGACATGCCTTTAGAATAGTGTAACCTACTGACATGCCTTTAGAATAGTGTAACCTAATGACATGCCTATAGAATAGTGTACCCTGTTGACATGCCTTTAGAATAGTGT
The DNA here is from genome assembly GCF_037392515.1 of Haliotis asinina. Lineage (NCBI taxonomy): Eukaryota > Metazoa > Mollusca > Gastropoda > Lepetellida > Haliotidae > Haliotis > Haliotis asinina. Next base: position 3,920,018 of record NC_090294.1, on the reverse strand, counting down.
AACCTATTGACATGCCTTTACAATAGTGTAACCTATTGACATGCCTTTAGAATAGTGTAACCTATTGACATGCCTTTAGAATAGTGTAACCTATTGACATGCCTTTAGAATAGTGTAACCTATTGGCATGCCTGTAGAATAGTGTAACCTATTTACATGCCTGTAGAATAGTGTAACCTGTTGACATGCCTTTAGAATAGTGTAACCTATTGACATGCCTTTAGAATAGTGTAACCTATTGACATGCCTTTAGAATAGTGTAACCTATTGACATGCCTACAGAATAGTGTAACCTATTGACATGCCTATAGAATAGTGTAACCTATTGACATGCCTTTAGAATAGTGTAACCTATTGACATGCCTTTAGAATAGTGTAACCTATTGACATGCCTTTAGAATAGTGTAACCTATTGGCATGCCTGTAGAATAGTGTAACCTATTGACATGCCTGTAGAATAGTGTAACCTGTTGACATGCCTTTAGAATATGTACCCTATTGACATGCCTTTAGAATAGTGTAACCTATTTACATGCCTTTAGAATAGTGTACCCTATTGACATGCCTTTAGAATTGTGTAACCTATTGACATGCCTGTAGAATAGTGTAACCTGTTGACATGCCTTTAGAATAGTGTAACCTATTGACATGCCTTTAGAATAGTGTAACCTATTGACATGCCTTTAGAATAGTGTAACCTAATGACATGCCTTTAGAATAGTGTAACCTATTGACATGCCTTTAGAATAGTGTAACCTATTGACATGCCTTTAGAGTAGTGTAACCTATTTACATGCCTTTAGAATAGTGTAACCTATTGGCATGCCTGTAGAATAGTGTAACCTATTGACATGCCTGTAGAATAGTGTAACCTGTTGACATGCCTTTAGAATAGTGTAACCTATTGACATGCCTTTAGAATAGTGTAACCTATTGACATGCCTTTAGAATAGTGTAACCTATTGACATGCCTACAGAATAGTGTAACCTATTGACATGCCTATAGAATAGTGTAACCTACTGACATGCCTTTAGAATAGTGTAACCTATTGACATGCCTTTAGAATAGTGTAACCTATTGACATGCCTTTAGAATAGTGTAACCTATTGACATGTCTATAGAGCAGAAAAATCTACTGAAAATCCTTCATCACGGGAGTTTTGCAAACTTATGAATTTTATTAGACGTCCATAAATATCCAATGCACGTTTTTCTTAAATAAAGAAAATGTTTCTGCTTTGATCGTCCTCAGCATCGCCCCTCGAGGCGGCTTCCATGTCGGCACTGACGGATCTGACGTATAGCGTACCTGCAGTATATGATAAACTATTTATTGTTCCTAAAGTAATCCAGATTATAGTCTCATATTAAATTTTACACCATTTGCCTTAACATTTCACCGACAATCGCATGTTTAGAACATAAGGAGTCAGAAATAACTTTACTATCATTATAGTACTCGTAATGTTTATATTGTTTTTTTGTGGCCGTATCCAAATAGATGAGTGTGTATGAAGTCATTATCCCACCCTCATACGTTACATGCAGTGAAAATCAGTGGCCTGAACATTACGGTACACAAACACATCGATGCCTCGGGCACTGCGACCGACTTAGCGCCACCTACACTGTTGGCGATGTTTTTTTCTGTTTTGTTGGTAACATTGCGTGTTGTGTGAACACTCTTTCACACACCATCAAGGACAAGAATCCCGATGATGGGGCTTGCGTATGATGTTCTGCAGTGAATGGAACCAGCTACAGCCTCACCAAGCCAGGAATATTCCCGATAACACCGTGTCGTGTTACCCCAGGGCACCGGGGAAATAGAAATGTGCCGATGAAAGTTAAATATAACTGCCATCCCGCTCCTACATTTCCGATTAGTGGAAATACGATCCAGTGGACATGTGTTCAACATGGTGATTAGATATCCGATTTAAACACGCTAGAGAATATCTCTTTCGTGCCATAGAATGACGGACAATTAATTCGTATACTATCTTTAAGTGATTGCCGTTTATACTCAGTCTGTTGTTTAATGTTATGAGTTACGGTGCTTCGCGGAATGTTCCGTACGGTAGAGTACATGTCAACAGAATTCCTTAGTGGTCTGCAAGATTTGGTTTTCACAGGAAACTGATGCATTATGGTATTGTCATAGTTCATACTCACGACCATTTCAGGCATCCTTATGGGCATGGCGTGGAAATCTGTGGAAATCTGGCCTGTATATATTTTGTTTCATCATTTACAAGTAGATTTTTAGTAGTATTTTTGTGTTTAATGATTATTTATTTATGTTCATTACGACCCGTGAAGGCCCCGGGACAAAATAGGTCTTCAGCAACCCACGTTTGCCACAAAAGGCGACTATACTTGTCTATAGGCGACTAACAGGATCGGGTGGTCAGGCTCGCTGACTTGCTTGACACATGTCATGGGTTCCCAGTTGCGCAGATCGATGCTCATGCTTTTGACGCCTGGAATGTTTGGTACAGACTCGATTATTTACAAACCTCCGCCATAAAGTTGGGGTATTGCTGACTGTGGCGTAAAACTAACCTCACTCACTCACTTATGTTCACTACAATCATTCAATATTGCGCTTTATTTCATTGTTTTAGCGAGGCATTCATTACTGGAACATGCGCCCATGTGTTGAGGCTAGATGGGTGCACTTTGTACGAATACAGTATATCCCCCATTCCGATTGTCAGGTATTAAGGCATTATGGAAACACTCTCAAGTACTTGTGCAAGCATTCCAGAATTTAGACTGTCCCTTGAAATACAGAAAGGTGCTAAATTTATCTATAAACCATCGTAAACTTTAGGTGAAAGGTTGATGACAGTTTCGCGGTACATCGCTGGCTGATTAACTGATGATTAGCTGCTGATGGTCGTGAAATGTTCTGTGCACTGGTGTCAGAAAATATAAATAAGCAGCTTGGCGACGTGCAGGAGGTCGAGAAGGTTCAATGAGAAACGCACGCAGTGCAATGACAGCTTTGATGCGGCTCAATGAGGGTTAGGAACAGTAAAGGTGGAACACCGATCTCTGACAGCAGGGCACCATGACATACCTGTGATGCAAGGGTGACATTCTGGATATGTACGTAAGACCATATGCTGGTTCAGTTGCACTGAACTTCATCCTCCTTGACGACAAAACACGTCAGCACCGTGACGGGTTTTTGGTGCCAACTTACTGCAGGCAGACAGTCTAAAGTTGCTGGAATGTCCTGCCCGGACACCAGTTGTCACCGTTATCGAACACACGACGAGCAAGTCTCCGACTCATGGTGTCGACACTGACATTGCTATAGTGATGTTTGACGTTTCATAAAAAAAAGTTTCTCGTAAAAAAAAAATAATAATCTTGTGACCATGGTGTACGTGCATTTCCAATTTTAGAATAAAACAGCTTACACCGAAATCAATTTCAACCCAGTTTTTCAACACATTTATGAATGTTTTAAATCGATTTCCTATTCGCATTTGTAATCTAATTCAAATAAATTTAGTATGATTTGACCTGGCATTTTCATCAACAGTGTATTTATATTTCTTCTTCTTACAAACTATTCGCAGCTGAAATGTATATATTTTTTCATGTACTACTACACATTGAGCACAAACTGCTGGGAAACTATACTCTGATCACTGGATTTGAATAAAATATAGAAAGGTTGCTGCTAACGGTTCCCCAAACATTGCCAACATCCAAGACGTAACTATCATGCCCTTCCTCGAAATATCAACAGTGATTAAGTAAATATCTTGTTATCATACTAGATACATTCCAACAATAGTGTATACTTTAATTCTTTTGAACGCCAGTTTTCTAAAATCACTTCAACCGCTGACTAGATCGACGTGCGTCTAACGACATTCAGTGTACTCATTACCCTACACATACTCGTCAATGTAGTATAAACTGTATCCCATAGGACCAGTACAGAATCGTGTAACACTAGATCTATGTCTTTATAACTCGCACATTTGATATTTTCAGCTAAATGTATTATATTATATTCACAGGAAACAAAATATTGTCTAATGTAAAAAAATGCTCACTATGCATGAGTTTGATTTCCAAGTCAGATCTGTTCTGATGATAAAGCACCCTCAGACACATTAACATATATTTTATACCTCCATTTACGTTTTATGCCTCCTGCTCTTGACAGCTGATGGAGATTGTGTACCTGCCGCAAGGAGAGTTACCTGATTTCCCCGGGACCTACCATCTCCCAGCTGCTACCATTTGATTGGTTCATATGCAGGTTAATATAAAAATTCTATATATTCTGGGAAACATTTTTGAACTTTTGCGAGCCAATCGGGCTAGCTATACCTGGAGGTTACCAGCCCGCAAAATAATTCACTAGTCCGAAATATGAAACTAAGCAAATTATTACAAAAATAGATAAGAAAATTATTGTCGGCAAGACACAGGTTTCACCATAAAGCTAAAATGAACTGTTTTATCAGGCCATAATCATGCTTGATTTAAAAGTATTAAGTCCATGGGCGTGATACGCTCGTATTTTATGAAACGATCTCATGAAAATTCACTAACTAGTCTGGCCAGTGACTGCATGTGCAGATTTACTGTCACGACTGGACTTATACTAGCCACCGGCTAGCGGGCGAGTGGCTGCATCTCACACTGGTTCCACATAACTCGCTTCTGACAAGTCGTACGTTACATGTGTGTCCGTGCATTAAACCGTTATTGCATCTAATGCGGATCACCACATATACTGTAGTCAATGGCACGGTGCTACAGCAGCTGTATCTGCTTATGTTCCCTGTCGGGATACGTAAGGACGAGTACATTTTCGCGACCCTTCGCGACTCTGTTAGTATGTTAGAAAACTACTAATTTGGTCTATTTCAAAGGTTTCAACTGAATGCGTGCAATTCAGCACAAATATCAATAATACTTGCATTCATTTTCATATAATCCCCAGCTGCCACGGGATGCAGGTCTTCACTGTGCTTCGTAGAAAAACAACATGAGGACACTGTAGTGAGGCACACACGGTGGTACCCAGAATATCTGGGTTAGAACTAGTCGTCCGAAATCCATTGTTTGCCGTATCGGATCGGATGGTCTAACTCGTTGACGTGGTTTTCATCATATCCCAAGTACGTATATCGATTTTCATGCTGTGATCACTGGATTACCTGCTCCGGCCTCGACTGTATACAGAATGCCGCCATATAACAGGGATATTGCTGAGTGCGACGTTAAACAACAACCAACTAAACACACGAGGTTTAGTGAGTGAGGTAGTTTCCCGACACTTAAATGGTATTCCAGTCAAACTACAACTGTGGTTAAACTTTGTAAACAACCCCCGGAAACAGACCCGACCTTCAGGGTAAGCGAACCCTACCCCGTCGTCCTCACAGCTGGGTTACAACTATACATGTCGATACCTTACAAACTAATTAACTGTTTATCAAAACAGAAACGACAAAAGCTTTCCATAATTATGATAAATAGCGAAAATCAAAATGTACATTGTGCGATTACGAGTATATCATGTCGTGTGTATATGAATCAGTAAAACACTGATCAAACCATGTGTTTAAGTGACTGAGTGAGTGAGTATGTGTTACATCGGTTTTAGAAATTTCCCAGCGGGGAGACAGGGCGGGGACGCCAGAAATTGGCTTCTCACATTGTTCCCACATGGCAATCAAACCCGGGTCTTCGGTATGACGAGCCAATGCTTCAACCACTTGGCTACCCCAACGCCCCCAAAATGAGCGATATCGATGAACCTTACATAGAATTTGTACAAACGCTATGACAATCCCATTTGTGAATGTCACATTATTGTAAAAGCTGCGGTAATTCAAGCAGGGCTGTAAATGCAGGATCTCCATAACAACGTCTTCTTAACAAGGAGCAGATCAGATTTCTCTCACATTTGACAAAGACGGTAATAAATCGTTATAGTTGCCGTACTCAAAACAAGTGAAAGAAACATGATTTTGTCACGACTATAGTACACTGGCTGTTGGTCAGCAGTGTACGCAATCTTCTTGAGATATACCATTAAAATATAGGGCATATTCCATTTTGCGAGATGCCACTAGCCCTTGCCAATGCATATGAGTATAAAATGAAAAAAAATGAAACAGTTCCACAGGAATGGAAAAAAGTCTCACGCTTTCCCAACATTTTCCATCCTCCTTAGCTTCATCGTTTGTGTTTTATCAATCTTGTAAATTCAACACCCCCTGCTTATTTTGAATGGTATATATAGTTAAGTTCGCCAATCAGTCAGTATCTGTACTTTAAAAGGTAACTGTGAGCATAAATAACGACAAATAAATTAGATACTCCATGACACAATGATGTTTTGAGGTACAATCGAGAATGTTTTTTTTCTGCAAAGATGTTTAAATGCGTCATTCGGAGCCTGTTCCGAAATTGTTTGATCATGGCTAGAACAGTGATAGCCTTCGTAAAACAAAATTTCAAACCTATTAGTAGACATGTTGAGGAAAACTCCCTAATTTGATGTATCGGTGACAAATATGATGTATGGTGTAGTGACGAGTGCAACCGGTGTATGTGATAAGCTCGTCTTTGCAAACATCATCACTGCTACTGGTGTAGAAACACATTGCGGCGACCGTACAGTGGACACGGCCTTCATACAATGATTTCTTGTGACCTTGAACAGTGTCTGACGCTTGTTTACATGGAAGGTGAAGTGTACATCGAGGTGTTTGACGTGTTACGTTTCATCCACATTCACCGAAGGTGATCAACGCCCAACAGGTAATTGGTCCTTGAAATAGTGATATACAATTTTATATTAGACGACTATACCTATAACAATCCATAATCAAGGCCAAGCAGCCGTATCAAGATGCAACACTAAAGAAGCTCTGCCTTAACATTAAATACCAGCATCGCAAACATGACGTTGAAGAATACACGGTGTCATTTATGTCTCAAGTATAGCATGTTGCCGTTATAGACGTTAAGGGTGGATCACCCCACCTCAAGATATAACAGCATCAAAAACACGAAGTTAAATGGGGCACCACATCACCCATGTCACCAACATCAGAAAGATGACGTTACAATGAGACTAACAACTAGTCTCTGAAATGAACATATTTTACTGAAAAAACGTTCATTGTGAAAAAAAAATAATATAATGAAATGGAGCCCTAAGACTTTCTTCATTTTCAGAGACTAAACAAATCTGCAGAGTGATAATTTCGTGGAATTTCTCAACACATGCAAAGATTCTTATCACCCATTACTGACAAGCTACTGAAGGTGTATGTGACAGGACTTTTTATTGTCCCCAACATCACCCTACCCAGCCAGACCCCTACTTCCTCCCAGTGTGGTGTGGGCAGCTCAGGGGAAGTATCAAGTGTCGCAACCACATAGCTTAGGGGTAACATCTCTTGAGACTAATGCTATGGCTGGAAAACTGGATGTATCCAAAACTCCAACAAAGATATCAAATATAATTTTTCTGTCCAATCAAAATATTATGTCTGCATTATATACGGCAAGTTTGATTGAAATCACATGGAACAGGAGAAAACTGTTTATTGGAAGTAGTAAGACAGAGCCATGTCTTTGATTGAAATGTTTTACAAGTAACAGTTAACAGGAAATGTTCAACACACACAGGTGTAGAAAATGTTCACATGAGGTCACTCATATGAACAATACTTTGTGCCGTCTTGTAAAACCCTTTGAAAAGACTGCCATCTATTTGTACCAGTCCTATGAAACTGAAGTCACAAAACAACTGATCAATGATATGTGATGTTGTACAGATCCTGAAGCAAATATATCCAAGAAGCCCATGCAAGTCTAGTAAATGTGGCAAGTCTAGATTCCCTTAGCTTCTGAAAGTGAAGAAAGTCTCAATTTCCATTTCATTATTTTATTCTTATTTCTTTTACTATGACCTTTTCCCTGTAAAATATGTTCATTTCAGAGAGTAGTTGTTAGTCGAGGGACTCGCTCAGGAAGTCAGTATTCCAGGAAGGAAGTATTCAGGAATCTTGGATAAAACCTACACATGTTGCCTCCCCGTGAGAGGACAGGGCAGGAGGTCTTAACCAAGTGTGGGGATATGGGGGAGCTGTGGGGGAATTTATACCAGTGACAGCTAGAGATCATCTGATAATTACTAGCTATATAATGGCTATGGATTCAGCAGATTGGTACAGACGCTGAAGCTAAGGAAATCTAGACTTGCCACATTTTCTAGACTTGCGTGGGCTTTCTTGGATATATATACTTCAGGGTCTGTACGACAGACTAAATGAGACCATCACACCCAAGACACCTGCAGCATCAGAAACGTGTTACAGTGGGAGGACCTCAGCCCTAGGCACCAGCTTCACAAATATGACGTTACAATGAGACCATCTCACTCAAGACACAAGCATCAGAAACGTGTTACAGTGGGAGGACCTCAGCCCGAGGCACCAGCTTCACAAATATGATGTTACAATGGGACCATCTCACTCAAGACACCAGCTTCATAAACATAACGTTAGAGGGGTCAGTTATTTTGGCTAATGCCCCAACATGACTTGTTTATATCATGACGCAGCACATATATTCACTCTTGTCATACAATGACGACCACACAGCCCAGTTAGGGCGAGTATGTCAACTAACTGCTAGGTTCTTCATAGGAAATATATCGGAGTCGTCCGTCATTCCGGAGCTTGTATAACGTCTGTACGGTATGAACTGTTTGGAACAGACCAGAAAGGCTGCGTTCCACGTACCTTTTCACGTCATCGTCGACTTGTCGGCCACAGTTGCCATGACTAAACATTATATCATAGCACCCCGTAGGTTCATTAGCATGGTTTGGTCAGAATACGCCCCCGTTCCTGAGTGATTGGAACAAGTTTAGTCAAACTGGCCGTATATCTCTGTCTTCCAGTGTGAAGGAAGGGGCTAGGAATGGGCAAAGATGGATGGGAAATGTTGTTCATTCAGGTGGTTGTTGGAATGGTGAGTGGCGCGAGAAACAACATATTAGATTTGAAAACTATTGCAAGGGCGGTTGGGTAGCCTTGTAGTTAAAAGGTTCGTTCGTTGCGCTGAGGGAGCCACCCACCCCAATGTGTACAGTGGGTGCCACCTGTTTCTAGTGTCCCCCGCCATGGAATTGATATTAAATGCTGGCCTAGCATAAATATCTCCTCTCTAGACTGTTGCACAGGTCACCAATTTTCAAACGCTGAATGCTACATATCAGTTGCACCTGCAATATGAAATAAAGCAGTATAATGATTACACCTTAGCCGCGGTTAAGGACACCGGGCATAAAAATGGCGAAGGTTGTGTCAAATCCCCGTGTCGTGTGCATGGTGATGTGTAATACCGTGGATCTTATAGACTTAAACTTTCCAAGGACACACTAAGCAGAAACAACGTAACAACGTGTCACTGAGGACGGTCTACTGTGCACAGTTGACATGGGGGCCTGTCAGCCGACTCTGCTGTTATCGATAGTTTGTAATTGCCTCCATTGTTTATATACACCTCGGGTGTGACCTGTCACCCGGATTGTAAATCACCAGTAGCATGTTGGTACAGCCTGACCTGTCCTTGAACACCTAGTGTCTGAGGAAGGGAGAGACAGACTAGCTGATACTAGAATAATGCTAACGACAACCAAAAGCACGCATCTGTGAAATCGAAAAAATAACCAGAATGCAAATGTAACTTGATTCTTATAGACGATCTTATTTCAGTAAGGGTTATGCAAAAGGCAATTTACTGTGGATAAAGGATTGTGAGGCCGACTAAATGTATCTTTACCACACATCATGAGAAAAATGTGACAATATAATCGTTGCTAAATAGCGTCGTCTGTCGGCTTGAATCAGGTTCCCTTAGAGTTTTGTTCAAACAAAAATTCGTAAACGTGACTAGGTCCCCTTGACATTGATTCCTGTAATTCCTGTAGACTTAAGTTTGTTTGTTGTGTAATGACGCTCACGGCAATATTACAAATATATGTGGACAGTTTGTAAATACTGGAATTTTCAACGATACCAAGGACTGACATAACTAAAATGCCCAGCGGTCTGGGAGACATGAAACAGTCGTTTTCAGCTTAGAAATCTACATAACCACCATGTAGAGTGTCAAGAGAAAACACTCCTGTATGCCTTCTCAGAACTCTCCTGTATGTCAATACAGAACAAATGAGCAGAACGCTGTGCATGACAGTGGTACAAGGTTTCGTGAATAGGAAATCGTGTTTGTCGGTTAGGCATATAGACAGACTCCACCTATTGTGAGCAGAGAGCATATGTGAGAGGTGGTCAAGTAGCTGGGTATTATATACTCTACAAGCATGATGGGGACTATATTTACCATCAGTTATCGTTATACAACGAGAAGGAAATAAACAACAGGAACTTAATGTGCATGTATTTCCTGTTTCAGTTTTAAAATTTACTTGGATATGTTGACATTAACTTCCAATGGAAAGGTTATCACTGTGTATATTGTAGCACACGATAGACGTGATTCCTTTCATACGGACATTACACAGAGTATCCAGAGACGTGTGTTACTGCGGCTGTACTCGACGTGTGAAACTGTTACAGTGCGCAGGCTGTCGGCGCAGACATTCGCCCATCGGTCAAACCCACAAAAATAATCGTAAACAGTAAATCAGATTATCGGCTACGATTGTGACTGTTTTACTTAATTGTACTGGTGTAAATAAAGACACAAGAGCGAATTAGTACAAACAACGGACACACACGTGCATGCACGTTGATATTCGTGACGTTAAACCCCTTCTTCCTCTCCAGCAGAAACACAACAAAGATGTCGGATCATTGGTGCATTCGTGTATGCAAACATGCTGGAGAACGACAGCAACAGTATCTTTGTGGGCCGTGAATCTTATCTTGTGTGACAGTATCGATTACCATTCTTCCGCACTGACAGATTGACGTTCTGAGAATGCCAGCGGGTACGCTACCTAGGCAGTAATGGTCTGATTCCCTACCTGTATTGTGACAAAGCTGCGACTACTGAATTGTGTGTAGTATCAGGTATGCGTGTCTCTTGGTGGTTGTATTCACGTCCTCAGTGTAAGAATACAAACAACCATCTGGTGGAGAGGACATGCATAAAAATAGTACCAGCTGCTACGCAGCACGGACAAACAAACCAGAAACCAAACACACATATATACGAATACCTTGAAACACAACACACGTTCAGGAATGTGTTTTTTCACATGTTTTCCGGGAAAGGCTCCCAGTGGCCTTGTCATCAATACAAATCCTTGAAGACATATATGTTTATATACCATCACAATATATAACAATGCAAAGAATGATATAACATGGTTCAGTCACAGGATGGCGGTGGACCGACTGCAAATAGAATACATGTTTTGTAAGTGAGTGAGTAAGTGTGGCTTTTGGTGATATAGCAACATACCTTTTTGTGATATAACAACGGACAACACCCGAATTGATCTTCACATAGTTCCCACGGGGATTCGAACCTGGTCCCACCAGGTTGTCACCTCTTACGCGGAAGAAGAATGCAAAGTGGCGCGTGGGGATGTGAGTGTATATGATACATAACACCGACCCTAAGTGGAGGTTAGGTTGTATCACTGGTTTGTAGAATCTGGTTATAACGTACTAGTAGTTTATTATGAACTTTCCAGAACTTTTCATGCAAACAGTCCATTAAGTGCTTCCTTCCTTGGTGGCTACCGCGACAATGTTAGCGGCGACGCATAAAGGCTGCAGAAAATGATTGAAATGAATTTTTCCCATGGAAATGTTTAAAATGAAGTTGATGTGAAATATGTTTAATGTCCCTAGCAGGTACACATGTATCAGCGTCCATCCAGGTAACGAACAAGACAGTCTTCCTCTCACGACATGATGCCGTTCCCACATACACTGACCCCTTCCACATGCCTCCACGGACATGGAGTGTGATATATTCCTTTGCTTCAAACTAATAAATTATGGTCGATTTTTTTCAGGACGAATGAGCTGTTGGTTTGTTTCGTTGTAACATTTTTCTAAAACTGTCATCCAAATTTCCATTTAAGACATGTTGAGAATATGGCATCCGAACTCTCGGTCTAAATAATACATTATCACATTAGTCAAATTTATATTATAGAACAAAACATAAAAACAAGATTAGACAATATGACCAGTAATGTTTGTCACGATATTGCTGTAATACTGCCGATATGACTCAACCTCATCATTCACTCACTCACCATTAATGTTTAATTTGACACAAACGCCATATCAAATATTGTAATCGACTTTACTTTCAAAATTTGCCTTGTTAACGTCATGAGAATACTTGTGCGAGGCCTTGTGATGCATGTCATGGCCGTCATTACTCACTCACTCGTGACGTGACCTTCAAAGCCACAAATCTGAAAGTCAACCTTTAAACTGTTTGTTTGTTTTTATGTTTAAAGAAGTAACTCAGAACAGCGTTTAGCAGAGTTTGGAAAGATGTTTGTTGTTCGGTCCGAGAGGAATACCGCGTCATCTGCGGAGATGTTATGATAGTAACGTCATGGGCCTTTTGCGATTATTTTCCTTTCAAGGAAATCTCCTGTAATATGTGATTCAAGGTTCAATACCACGTGTGCATCGAACTAGGATATTTTTTGTCAGTCTCTTGTAATTGTTCTTATAGTTTGGTTTACCATATATTCCTGACACCAGTTAAACAGTCCATATTAAGGCGGGTAAACCTTGGGTGACATGAGATACGGCCCTGTCTGAATCTCTGATTCTGAATTCAAATCCCAATTCAGTCTGATTCCGTTTCTAGGTTTGTCTGTACTGTACCCGTGTTTTTGAAATTTACGAAAACTACCAAGGCTTGCGTCACTCTGGTTTATCATATACACCAAACTGTTAAGCCTCGAAATATCTGGCGCATTGTACAAATCGGCATAAACTCATTTGATCGCTGAAAAAATACAGGTAACGACTGGTTAGTATTCACTGTGGTAACACAGGAACACGGATTGAGTTCTGCATGTTTGTTGTCTCCGCACCTCGACCCTCTCTATCGTCTAGTATATAGGCGTCATCAACCACCATCAGCGTCTCAACAACTAGGTCAGAGATTAGGCCACCATGTCATTCCAGTCCAATGATTACTTTGTAGCGAATGATCAGTCAATATGTCAAACACGCTAAGTGCACGGCATTCGTGGAGGAAAACAAAGAAATATGTGTTGCGTGACACGTCCAAGTTTTTCTCCTGTATTGTGGAGACAAGTCTGGAGATGTTGACAGCCAGACCGTGACGACCATTGCAAGGTGACCCAATTCATAAGGTGAATGTCACACACTTTATACGGGCCACTAGTTCCACTCTCATTGATGTTATCCAACCGACTATCACATGGGCTAATGCACACAAAAACAGTCTAAGTGAATTCATAATTCTTCATGTGAAAACTAATGAAATATAATAAATCGATGTGTACTATTGCCAATCACTGGGCTATTTCCTTGTCACACACGCCTCAGTGTCCTTGCTAGCTTGTTTTATACCATACACTGCACCTGCTGTAATCTTGAGTATCGATCTATAGATTCGAATTTATATACCGAACAGTGAATGCTTGTTTCACTGACTCACGATCTAATGTTGGAGACTGTACCATTCGTGCGATGACATGCTAAATATGTCTCTTTGTGCGTGCATCTGTGCATATATATCGTGAAAAATATTATTTTTTTAAAACAACCAATTTGCACGTGAGCATGTCCTGCATTTGCAAGTTCCCTTTGATGAATTGCCAGTTTGTTGCCAGTTCTCTTCCAGGTCAGCTTATATTAATCACACCGGCAACACTCTAAAACTGAAGGCATTTATTCACATCTAGTATTGAGCCTACCATCGAATACTCCGATCAGCACGAATGTTGAACGTTATGAAAACACTACGCCCGACAAATCCTGCTGGTAAACAGATCCTTGTACAAAGGTACTATTGGACAACAGTACATCACACCGAAACGCCTCATGAATTCATACAAAGCTCTCTGTAACATTATGATAAATGATGCGAGCGGCTTGCAGTAAACACGTTTACAAATCGGTCCACGTGTACAATGCCTGAACTATATTTGCTAATGTGGCGAGTTCGGTTAATCCGCACCTGACGCAAGTAAACAGATCAAGAGTCTATAGGTGAAGGTCAATGTGCCAGGTGGTCATGTGACAGGATTATGGCCTTGTCGGCGATAAATCTGGGGTAGGACTGACACTATGCGGGCCATTGTTCCCGCAACATGACTCAACAACAACTTAATAATAACAACAATGATAATGGCAATGATAATACGCAATATAGCGCAAGGGCGGATACAGCACCCCTGCACCCCTCTGGATCCGCCTATTTAAGGTATTGATAACAATGCGGAACGTGTCACTATTATTAATGCTGACTTTGTATTAATTAATTACAACAATCATGAAATCATCCCTCCTGAATCAATGAGAGGTATGCAAATTTTAGTATCTCTGTTAGTCCATGCTCACACGGCCTAATAAGGAAATTATCAACAGTTTTTTTTTAAGGTTTTGTCCTACCAGAGACCATATAATATCTATTATATGGTCTCTGGTCCTACTCACATATTGAAACTGGTGTCGGGTAGGACGAGTAGTGTTGCTATTGTGAGTGAGTTTAGTTTTACGCCGCTTATAGCAATAAACCAGCACTATCAGGGCGGGGGACCCGAGAAACGGCTTCACACATTGTGCTTGAGTAGGGAATCGAACCCAGGTCTTCTGCATGACGAGCGAGAGCTTTAACCAGTAGGTTACCCCACCGCTCCTAGCTTTGATAGGGATAATTCCCTCTCCTCAAATAAACGCGTAGGTATACGTTCTGACGAATTAAACAGTGTCTTCAGCAGTGCCTGGTATCCACGATTACTTCAATACAGCCTCTGATGCATAATATTTGACAATATGCATCACCACTAATGAGAAATGTATATGGTGTTGAGTGAGTGAATTTGGCTATACGCCAGGTTTAACAACATTCGAGCTATATAACGACGGGAGGTGCCAGAAAGGGTTGAGTGAGTGATCGGTGTTTTAGCACACATTTGAATACGATATATCAGTCATATCAATCAATCAATCTTCATTTCTGCACTGAAGAGGTCAAAGGGTTATAGGCAATAGTTCATATTTCAAAGTAGTGGAGTATATGAGGGTCCAACGTTAGACAATGTATAAACAAAACATCATGGTAAGAATAAGAATATTCAAAGACACTGGGATCGAGGAAAAAAGCAAGTTCTATGGATAGCAGTGTAAGTAAACTTAGTCTCAGTGTTATTCGTTACACTCCATCACTGAGTAGCGGAGCGTAACGAAGAGTACAGAGGCTATGTTAACTGAGACTGTATGGGTAATCAACTTCGTTATGGCAGTGAGGGCGACGTTTCGGCGTAGGTACTATCGCCGTTACGACTTGCTTGACTTTTTTACAAAATCTAAAATGCCTGTCAAAGACGTTACACTGGTAATAATCTGACGTGTACTTAATTCTATAAGGAGCGCATTCTGGCAATACATGGAGAAAATCATCCTCAACGTCTGCTGCATTTTAACTCAGGACACACATGAATATTGGCATCTTGTCAAACCTCAACCAACGGAGCACTTAACTCTAGAACAGATTACAATGGCCTGATGTGTTTCACACATATCACCAATTACCTGGTCTCTACGTCCACCATACACCAAACACAATATTATATATCCTACTAATACACATCACAGGAAGGTTGCATTATGTAACATTGTTTGTTAGCTGTTTACCCGGCACTCATCAACATTCCAGCTATAGATAGGGTGGCCCTCTGTGAACAACCGAGTTGGACAAGACAATTCAGTGATCAACAGCATGAGCATCGATCTACGTATTTGGGATACGATGACGTGTCAATCAAGTCAGCGATCCCGTTAGTCGCCTCTTATGACAAACGTGGGTTACTGAAGATTAATTCTAACTCGGATCTCCACGGGTCCAGTTCTGAACAACGACATGCACGAGGGCATTCAGTTATACCACGGCGTCTCTGGAATTGTTGAGACGAATCACAAACAGCGCATGCATTAGACGTTGAATACTTGGAGAGATACGGGAGGCGAAGTCGTCAGCGACAGTGCAGAGTTGCACGTCAACGTCGGGCTTTCCTCCCTCTTTCAGCAAACCGTGATATACCTGGACTATAGCGCAAACCCAGCTCAGTCAGCTACTTTTGGGAAAGCAACAGGGCTATGGTGGAGTCTCTCTGACAACAATGGTAAAGTATATTGGTAAATTGCCGAAAATAACCCGACCGAACTCTGGATTTGAACCCAATACCTTGACATTCTGATTGCAAAGGGGTGCAGGTCAACTCTGCCAACAGTCAGGGATAACAAACCCCTTAACCTACCAGGTCTGTTCCTGGATATATGTTCATGGAAATACGAGGACAAGTTATTTAATATAATCACGTCTCTGTTGTGAGATCAGGTAAAGAACAAAGCGAACACCATATTAACTGACATTATTCTGTTTAGTGACACCTGATTTCCCAACAGCTGCTATCTAATCATTTGAGATGGGCTAAGTGCCCAAACCTGCACTTTAAGCCATCGTCAACTCGGTGACGTGTGCATATACAGCTATATTACGACATATATCGTATGATAGGCCTTCGGTATACACAGATAGAGATCACAAAAGAGTAAACATTAACCTGGATACCAGCCAATACTGTCGGGTGAAAAGCCTGTGATCTATCAGAGTCTAAATCTGTTGGGTAGTGTATACTGTCAGAAAAAACAAATGAAGTTAGGTTCAATTACATACTCTGACAGGGAAAACCGCAAATTATAGTCACAGGATGAAGTGTACATACTGTTGTTTCTGCGATAAACCATGTGAATGCTGGGTATTAAGGAATATATATATATATATATATATATATATATATATATATATATATATATATATATATATATATATATATATATATATATACCTGTGGATGACTGACTGAAGGATCACGCTGTGTCCATATTTACAATCATGTGTGTGTGTGTGTGTGTGCGCGCGTGGTGGGGTGGGAGTGGCTGGATGGGTTTGTGGGTGGGTGGGTGTGTCCGTGTTTGTTGGTGTATCTATCTGTTAGTTCCACCCAACCCCAACCTTCCATGGCTTCGTCAATGCAAAGATTAGAACCCCCTGCACTCAAACATCATACCAATGCAAAGATTAGAACCCCCTGCACTCACACATCATGCCAATGCAAAGATTAGAACCCCCTGCACTCACGCATCACGCCAATGCAAAGATTAGAACCCCCTGCACTCACACATCATGCCAATGCAAAGATTAGAACCCCCTGCACTCACACATCATGCCAATGCAAAGATTAGAACCCCCTGCACTCACACATCATGCCAATGCAAAGATTAGAACCCCCTGCACTCACACATCATGCCAATGCAAAGATTAGAACCCCCTGCACTCACACATCATGCCAATGCAAAGATTAGAACCCCCTGCACTCACACATCATGCCAATGCAAAGATTAGAACCCCCTGCACTCACGCATCATGCCAATGCAAAGATTAGAACCCCCTGCACTCACGCATCATGCCAATGCAAAGATTAGAACCCCCTGCACTCACGCATCATGCCAATGCAAAGATTAGAACCCCCTGCACTCACACATCATGCCAATGCAAAGATTAGAACCCCCTGCACTCACACATCATGCCAATGCAAAGATTAGAACCCCCTGCACTCACACATCATGCCAATGCAAAGATTAGAACCCCCTGCACTCACACATCATGCCAATGCAAAGATTAGAACCCCCTGCACTCACGCATCATGCCAATGCAAAGATTAGAACCCCCTGCACTCACGCATCATGCCAATGCAAAGATTAGAACCCCCTGCACTCACGCATCATGCCAATGCAAAGATTAGAACCCCCTGCACTCACGCATCATGCCAATGCAAAGATTAGAACCCCCTGCACTCACACATCATGCCAATGCAAAGATTAGAACCCCCTGCACTCACACATCATGCCAATGCAAAGATTAGAACCCCCTGCACTCACGCATCATGCCAATGCAAAGATTAGAACCCCCTGCACTCACGCATCATGCCAATGCAAAGATTAGAACCCCCTGCACTCAAACATCATGCCAATGCAAAGATTAGAACCCCCTGCACTCACGCATCATGCCAATGCAAAGATTAGAACCCCCTGCACTCACACATCATGCCAATGCAAAGATTAGAACCCCCTGCACTCACACATCATGCCAATGCAAAGATTAGAACCCCCTGCACTCACACATCATGCCAATGCAAAGATTAGAACCCCCTGCACTCACACATCATGCCAATGCAAAGATTAGAACCCCCTGCACTCACACATCATGCCAATGCAAAGATTAGAACCCCCTGCACTCACACATCATGCCAATGCAAAGATTAGAACCCCCTGCACTCACACATCATGCCAATGCAAAGATTAGAACCCCCTGCACTCACACATCATGCCAATGCAAAGATTAGAACCCCCTGCACTCACACATCATGCCAATGCAAAGATTAGAACCCCCTGCACTCACGCATCATGCCAATGCAAAGATTAGAACCCCCTGCACTCACACATCATGCCAATGCAAAGATTAGAACCCCCTGCACTCACACATCATGCCAATGCAAATGAATCTGATCAACTCAGATAAACATAATTATTTACAGAATATACTGCATCCTGAGTGACATACAGTGATGTTCATTGTGTCCAATTAACGTCAGAACTAAAAAAAAATACTGTAAATTTCAAATCTTTTACTTCACCAGGACACTAATATTTGAAATGAATTATAAGGTGATCCCTGGTCCCGTCGTTTTGTCGGTCAAGGTACCCCACAAACATATGGGGAGTGTTAGCCGGGCGTGTACGGCTGCTCGAGCTAAGACATGGCCCTGATCCCTACCACACTCAATCTTTGCTGAAGAATCGTTTGCTGAAGAATCGTTTGCTGAAGAATCGTTTACATTCTATCTCTCGGCTACACGGAGACAAGTGAGGATGTTTACCACAGACAACATATGTCCCCTATGTATATAGGTAGATAGTTGTGTACTTCTGTAGTTAAAGTGTTGAGTAAATTAAGTTTCGATTCCCACACACGAGTATAAATGAAGTTTGGGGCCGCCAGGCGTGATCTGACAGGGACAGTGACCACAACGATACCAGTTCCATCTCCATGGTACATGTAACTAGATAAAATATCGAGAACGGGCTACACACTTCATTTTCACTCTTGTTCACGACAATTTAAATGGTCATTTAAACTTTCAGGATAAAAGTGTTTGGGATGGGGTGGGGGTGGACGCACCCTAGCTTGCAAACCTCCAGCCCCACTGGATCCGATCAAATTATGCTGGAGATGCCTTGAACCCATAAATGTATTTCGTATGTGAAAGTCTTTCTACTGACTAACAAATTGATTGATAACCACGTTTCTACCTTTTGCTCTGACTACAGATTTCCGTCAAGATATTGTTTATATGGGACTGCGAGGACTCAGTGCGCATGATTGATAATGTTGTCTCACACTTACTTGTGTGCGGTAATCTGACGCCGCTATTGTTACCTGGTAAGTATGTATTCCGAACAAACCGGGGAACATCCATCGTCCTGACTTTCGCTCACGTGAACAGCTTCTGGTGTAATTTCTGGCGAATCAGCAGTGTTTGCTGTCGTGATTGCGGAATTGCCAGCTTTAATGTCATTGGATTATTATTAATGTCATTTCACTCATTTTTTTCTTATCGTTTCATTTTGTTTGTATTATATCTTAGCTCCTGAATTAAAACATAGTGTTCATAATACAGTGCTTCAACAGGGTCGTAAACAAATATGATCATGCTTCCACACGAACACAGTCACAATAAATTAATTACAGAATTTGTCCTCGAAAATGAGAAGACATGAAAATTTCAGTAAAGGTACACTGTTCAAAATTACTGCTGAGGCTGAGTAACAGATAGCCGTAACATCAATACTCATACCGATCTTGAACACATGGTGTTACATTAATCCAACTATATCTGCCACTGGATATCAGTCACGATATAAATATGAGATGGCTGTGTATTAATCAAATTTTATACCCATGTACTGCTCGAAAACAAACACTAATTGACAACTAATCAGATACAACATAATTCGATTCTACTTAATCATTTACCCATAAATTATTAATACAGCTGAGGTTGATCATGCAATGTCATCGTGTCCAGTTGCTAGTCCTGTTTCAGTATTGTAATGCCCAGGCATCTGAGAGTGATGGACGCCAGACTGTGTTGTTTTGACGCGCCTGATACTTAGATACTTAGGTTTTAAGATTTTAAAAAGTAATCTTGTGCATGTCACCAGTTAATGCAAGGGAATGTTCGCACTGTGTTTCTGTGCTAGCTTTGCAGCTTGTAATCTTATGCAACGTCGATGTTCCGGTTTTAACACTTGATGTTTAGAATGTCCTTTGAAGACGATTTATTTTAATTTTGTTGATAAATGTGAAGTGCATGTTTAAATGTTTTGACGGGTAAAAATTTACAAGATGAATAAATGAGAGAGAGAGAGAGAGAGAGAGTAGTAGTAGTAGCCTCTGCTATACAGCTTTCAGGCTAAAATCGGTCGTCCCTTCCTGCTGCAGGACGATTAAAAAGTCGGCAAACAAGCACAAGGCACCTGACAGGTACGTGGGTCAAGGTGAAGGCCACAGCCACGTGGATAGTTTGTAAACAGCGCTTTGTAAACAGGGATCGTCTATTATATTTTACCAGCGCTTCTTTGTTTCAGCACGCAACAGTTCAGTCTTTCTATTTCAGAAATACCTACATTAAATTGATATATAAATACGATTTGTTTATCAATAATTAAAAACGAACATGAAAAATCATATATTAAAGGGTTTATGATTTTGGATAATTGTGTTTCACCGTGAGAGCACATACCACACGGGCGTACGGTCTCAAGTGGGTTTGGTGTACGAAGTCAATGGTTCTGGTAATGGTATGAGATTTAAAATAAAAAAAAAATATCCTCTCATATCATATCCATTTTTTACAAGGAAGAACGTCAAGGGCGCGTCACTTTATATACTGACACTCAGGAACTGTGCTGGTAACGGAATAAATCATTCCGCTCATTACAGTTACGTCCCTTTTCTAGTAACCGGAAATAACATTCCTACCTCCACTACTTTCAGCTCAACTTCCGTTTTACTTGACAAAGTTCATGAAAGGGGCTGTGACGATATTGTTTATTTTTTAATAACTGAAAGCAGTTAGTCCACAATTTGGAGCATTCGATAAAAGGCACACTCGCTGGAAAGAGTCTGACTAGTGAATTTAAAATACAATGAAATTTTATGTGTGAGAGCTCTCGCACCTGTTGTCACACGAACTAAAATCTTTGTGAATGCTTCATTAATCACCCCTCTGAAGATGAAGTCTTTAATGGAATCTCTTGGAAGATCCAGCTGTGAATAACAACAAGCCATTGCACCATGCAGGCCATGCGCAAATAGCAGTGAGGGGCTCGAGAAACTAGAGGCTAACAAGAAGTTTTGACAGAAGCATAACCGTCTGTATGATGGACCATGGAGATATCCTGCCCTCATCAGTATCGGCTGTCATCTCAACCAGCTCCTTCCCCGTGTTGAATGGAACAGATGTTGGTCTAGGCATCGCATTTGGAAATGATTCTGCAGATTCAGACAAGAATGACATCTCAGTGTCCCTGTCCTCCTCGCTCATGTCTGACACAGCTGTCCTTGTGGAAACTCCGAGGGGGTAAGCTGGTTACTCCTTCCCCCATAGTCATGTTTATACTCCATGCATTTACTGCTTCATTCACCTGACTCACAGATCTAATTGTCTGTCATGTAGACAGGTAGCCATGGGTGTCGAGATTCAAAACCACTAGTGCTGGCTACTCATATAGATCTCAGAAATTCATCATTGTTAACTTAACATCGCTTAATTGTCTAAATATGGGAGAGGTAACTTTGAAGAAAATTGCCTAAAATGTTCAAGAGAGAGATACATTATGCACATGGCTGGGGAGTGGTGTCACATTTATGCAAAAAATATCAATAGGTTCCTGAACATGATTTAGATGCAGGATTCAGATGAATACAGTGGTAACAAAATACTAACATAATTATGTAACTAAACAGTATATCAGCACAACAGTTTATATGAGATTTTATGATTGACACAATTTTTAAATTGATAATCATGAGTAATTCTTCCCATCGTCAATATTTCCAATTATTGATCTATTTGGCCATTCTAGAAACTGCTCTCCTATTCAATTCTGTGCATTTCACCATGTCAGTATAGTCATGACTACGTCTGTCTAAAGCCCAGCATATGTGATGATTTGTCCTTAAACAGTCCATTCAAAACATTAGAGGTTATTTATGTATCATATTTCATACCGTCTAACATTTTGCATCCTTGATAATCTCCAGGGTATACGTTCTGATAAATCTCCACTAAACCCTGGATGCATCCACAACTCAATCAGTTTATTAGCTCCAATTGATGGCTCCGCATTCTCAGAAGCCAGTCAGATAAGCCGCCGTTACAACCAAGCATATCAGTGTCAACAAAGATAGCAGTTGCATCCGCCAAAGGTTGTTCACAGTGCAGAAATTGCGGGGAAAACATACAGACAAATTGACAGGTCTGAAAAACTTATGCAAGAACTCCTACCTCTTTCAGAGTAACAGTATATTACTGTGTTGGGAAGTTTAATTGGTTAAATAATTTAAAAAGCGAAAGTGAGTTGTGTTTGGTACACTCAACTTCTCAGTGTATACAACTGATTGGATAAAACGCCAACAAAGGGAGGTAGTAAAATCATCCGCTTGGAACGTGGATGCATCCAGAGTATAGTAGTGATATAATGGAACATATACCATGGAGGCTTATCAAGGATGAATATTTTGATGTGGAACCTCAAAAGAGCATGCAGTGCCCAAATCATATTTCCCTGGTTAGAGATATTTTGTCCCCTATTATGTTCATCTCTGCATAATTAGCCGTTGCTTACAGTGAGTAATACTATGGTTCCACTGTTGATTTGAAATGTGATTTTTCAATGCCCTTTACATAAGCATTGTGTAAGAAATGTTTGTATTTGATCTCTGTAATTATCAGATCCAGTGTAATTATGACGTGTATCAGATCCATCGTCAATAAAAGGATAATATATTAGTTACGGAATTGATACACATGCATGTAATCATTTCATCAGACAATAGTAATGAGATATATGAACAACTCTATCAACCTCGAAATAACAGCCTCTGGCAGAATGCATGTCCAGTTAAAGTTGACAAGTGTAAAACAAACTAATGTGCTGTTATGTCATTGGACAAGCTGTTTTATGGAGTCACACCCATTATGAATCACATGCCCATCTGCATAAATATTTGGGAATGATTCACATCAAGTGTATACATTATAATAAATCAGTGTTGTGTCACTTTTTGTATTCTATAATACATGTGGTTGAATAAGGATTCTCATTCGTAACAATGTGCAGATTATATTTAAATATACAACAAGCCATTCATTATGTTTGATGGACTAGTAGTGTGCGCAAAATGTATATGCAAATAAATACTGTCTCTACTCAGTGGTTGGATTGGGTTATCCGGGGTAATAATGATCGTATTGTAGCGCTCTGAGTACTTTAAGGAAAAATAAACTTGCCAAAGAGCTTGTTAGTGCTGTGTGTACATTTCATGCATGCTTAAGGTTATGTCTGTTCACGATGCACAAACTTTTTATGCCCCCGGCATGTAAGGCGGGGGGATATAGTCGACGCTTCGTCTGTCTGTCTGTCTGCCTGTCCGTAATCATTTTGTTTCTGGAGCATAACTCAGAAACCGTTCAATATTTTTCTGCAAAACTTGGTAGATATATCAGTCAGAAGCTGAAGTGGTGGCTTTTGCTATGTCCAGGATCTTGTGATTTATTATTTTCTCGGTTTCCATGGAAACGTTTCGGACATAGTCTCAAAATGGAGGGATGGGCTTCGTTGCCAGAGCACAACTCGAAAACCATTTCATATCTTTCAACAGATCTTGGCAGATATATGAGATACATCTTGAAATTGTGACTTTGCTGGTTACAGATATATGGCATTTATAATTTTCATGAAGTAGTATAGGGAATAGGGGTTCTGGACCACTTTCAAGAAATGTCTCTACAAAGCCTTATTTAGTAAATAAGGCTTTGGTTGGGTCATTAGCTCTTGCTACTATTACCCCGACTACAAAAAAGTTGGCGGTAATTACTATGCCTACTTTGTGTTGGTAGGAGGTAACACTGTGCCGTACGGTACGATCAATAATTCTTCTCTTACAAACCCCCTACCCGGCCCATCCCTCAAGTAGTACAAGTTAGGTTCGTCGGCTTTCATATCCACTTTATCTATGTTGTAAGTTTTGACTGACCATATAGGATCGGTGGCTCGCTTACGGCTATCGCCCTCGTGTTCCCCTATGTCATGTTTATATCGATGAAACAGTTTAACGTGAACCGCCTACGATCTCTTTGGTGTTCATAATAACGGCTTGCTGGGCTTTTTGTATCCCCTGTTCTATGTACTTTTTTTTCTCGTCCTCGCTGATAGCAGACTTACGAGACTTGGATCGAATATCTTGTTTCATTCCGTTATATTTTTTGAGTTCAGAGAGGATTGAACGAAACTCCTCTTCTGAGATCTTACTGTCAGAGAGTGCCGTGGAAATACGCTCACTCACTGTGTTCAGCTTTGCTTCGGCCAGAACCCTGATCTCGTCATGTTTCAATGCCTTACGATTAAGTCTGCGTGATACTAACTTAAGCGCCAACCCTGCCAACCCTGCCACCCCAGCTGTTATTTCAATACCTAGCACTATAGGTGCGGCCACGATGGTAGCTAACAACCCAACGCCTGCCGCCCCTAGTCCCATGCTGGTTGCCATAAGGGTAGTGTCAGCCCCGTCCACGATATTGAAAGCTCTATTGTACTTTTTACATAGTGCTTTCCGCGTGTCACGGTCTTGTTCTAGTTGACGTTTCACATCACATAACTGCCTCAAGCGGAACCCATCTACGGTTTCCAGCGTCTTCGCTACTTCCTCTACGACTGGGTACAGACCCATCTATAATATATATTTTGAAAAATATTTTAATTGGGTTTCAGTTAATATTTCACGAATGAATTTGAAGCCTACAAGGGATAGATCATAATTAATGATAATAGGTGTGAAGCCAATAGACTTTTCTGTTGTAATAAAAACCCCAGGGAGGTTTATGACTTAACCTTCATTTCTCTGTGTTTTGTCTGCATCGGGTATTATATAGTTAAAACTAAATCTTACTTGTTATATTATAAGATGGAGTGTGAGGAATTGCTCGAACAGTTGGGGGTCTCCACCACGCCGCCGGCAGGCCCCACTGTGGGGGATTCCCCCAAGCGAGAGAAACTGGTGGCGTTGGCTGTTGGTGGCAAAGCCAAACATTACTTTGGAGACTACACCCCGGATAAAATTCACAAAATGTCAGCCGAAGAAATCGATAAGCTGTACGCTAGATACGAGTCCCGGCTCGGAGCAGAAATGACAAAGACAATAGGATCGGCTATGACCCAGATATACACCGGTATTGTATCACACTTCCTTCCCATTCCACCAGAGCGCCGACTTTACCTGTGGGAGGACCTCGAGAAAGACCCTTTTATCGAACACGCCGTGAGCTCTATCAGCTGCGGGCTGTACCACAAATAAGGTATGTTGTTGGCTCCAGTGACGGCGGCGATTATCACGGCAAAACATTGTCAATTTGAGAGAAAGAATAATAATAATAGTATAGATGGATGCTGCACAGGAACCAGTGGAGGTACCCCCAACAGTGGAGGAGACCCCTTCACAGGAACCAGTGAGGGAAGTGACCCCCACAGTAACCAGGCAGAAGAATCCTAAGAGAGTAGCTGCCGGTAAAAAACGGTGGTGTAACCAACATAAAGTGACCAACCCCCGACTGTTGTTGGCTGTAGGCGTAACTGCTGCCGTGGTTATAACATGGTTATACGTGGGGGTACCCTCCCACAGTGAGCCACCACCCAACAGTGAGGTAACCCCCAACAGTGGGGGTGTGGGGGTATCCCCCACTATTGACCCGCATATCATGTTATAATTTTAATATTTTATATCATATACATAATGTCTGAGGGGAAAACGTTCGTCAACGACGCATACCACGCCACAGTGGTCGCCAGTCTAGCCGTAGGGTACGCTCGGTTGACTAAAATGGTGCTTAAACAACCAACTATCAAGCTAGATTTCAACCTGCAGGATATGGGTATGCTCATAATGAACCTTGGTATGGCGATGGCCACAAAAGACATCCTAGTAAAACAAGGAATAATACCTGATAATATAATGAAATAAATATAGGGATGGCCACGATAGCTATGATGGTCGGTGGGGCGTTAGTGAATGCCCTGGCATTTTCCGGGAGTAATTTCCTCTTCTCGAAACTACGAGATGATCACGCGGCTGAAATACAGGAAGAAAGGAAGCGGCACGATCTCGCTACTGAGAAATTACAAAGAGCACAGGACGAGTACGTTAAAAAACGCCTCCAGAGGATCGATTTTATTAACGAACAACTCAAGCGTGAAAACCATGCCATTAAAACATTCTACGATGTCGATGAAGCAATGAAAGAATACTACCTACTAACTGGTAAACAATTGGAACCGCTCAATAAACCCACACTCGCTCAGTACTACACACCATCCAAGGGACAAATGAATCGTGAACTGGGCTTCATAGTGTTGGGTATAGCAGCTACTGCGTTGGTTGCGAAGCAATTAAATTAAAATACCTATATAAGTAAACATGAGACCCGCTCCATACCGATGCGAATACATACTTATGGGGAAGACCGAGGCCTGTGGTAGGAAATGCAGGAATCAGGGGTTCTGTTGTTTCCATATGGGAAGTCCTAACTACACGTGTTCTGTGTGTGGTATCGGGGTTAAAGGACACTACTGTCTATGTAAAGCTCACGGAGCGAACGTAGTCAGACATCAACTCATCTACGAGAATAAAAAAGGCTACATAAAAGAACGTAGGCGACTGCTCAAGATAGCCACTTAAGGGTTACCTCCCCTTACTGTGAACCAATTAGACATTGGTTCTCTTAGGTGTAAACACGATGTCTACTGTAAGCGAGCTCAAGCGGGTCGCAAAACAGAGAGGTGTGATCGGGTATTCTAGAATGCGGAAGTCAGCATTGTTGAGATTACTAGGTTTAGAAGCCCCTCCTACAGTAAAACAATTAAAAGCTCAAGCAAAACAGCTTGGATACACGGGTTATTCAAACCTGGGGAGAGCCGGGTTAACCGCATTGTTATCACATGCCCCCGTAGCAAAACCTCTCACTGTAAAACAACTGAAAGTCGAGGCACACGATTTGGGTTTAGGCGGGTATTCCCGTATGAGAAAACCACAACTTTTAGAATTATTACGACAGAATAGAGCTATTGACCTACAGTTCGTGCGCACTGAGCGCGCTGTAGGCAACTATTTGAGAGGTTGGCGCATGCACGTTGATAGAAACATAGACATTACAGATATCAAGCCTCTGATAGCTGATAAGGTCAACCAGGAACTAAATAATCTAGGAAGTATCAAGTTTCAGATCACAGTGAAAATGTCGCTCGATAAGCAGGTTGGGAGTACCACTGAGTATGTTCAGCCTTACTTCCGAGGTCAACAAGAGGTCGCCACACATACAGAGACCATTGATACATCAATCGATACCAGTTTTCAGCAGATACGAGAATACCTAGAACGCTACACACACTTGGGGTCCGGGTGGGTTGTAGATAAAATCGATAATGTCTATCTAGACATAGCTAACTACGTGCCGTTCAGAGGCGGGTCATACCTAGCCTTGCCTCCCTACTATAGAAACAAACATGCCATAGTAAACGTTAAGAATAGAGGAAACGATTGCCTGAGGTTAGCTATCAGGTCAGCCTTATTTCCAGCTGGCACTCATTCAGATAGGCTTTCTAGCTATCCCCAAGACGATGGGCTCAACTGGAATGGTATAGATGAACCCACCCCCATATCCCAGATCACTAAAATAGAAAAACAGAATAATCTGGCTATAAATGTCTTTGGGCACGAAGGTAACACAACAATAGTACACAGGGTCAGACCGGTGAAGGATCGCCAAGTTATCAATATATTCATGATCCAGCGAGGTGACAAGTATCATTACACATGGATAAAACACTTTAGCAAGCTGTTGTATGACCAATCAGCATACAAAGGAAAGACCCACTTCTGTGAACGATGTCTACATGGCTTCACCCGAGCTGATTTATTAGAATCCCACCGGGATGATTGTCAAGGTGTGGGGCAGACGGCCATACGAGTCGACATGCCTAAGGAAGGTGATAATATCCTAAAATTCTGTAACCACAAGAACCAAATGTCTGTGCCTTATATTATATATGCCGACTTCGAAGCCTTAGTTGTGGGGGATACCCCCAGTGGTGCCGCCGGTACCTTTACCCACAAAACACAAGAGCATAAAGCCTGTTCGTTTGGATACATTGTCGTCCGTTGTGACGGGGAAACGAAAGCTCCGGTAGTGTATAGGGGGCCTGACGCGGCTGAAAGGTTTCTAAAGTGTTTGCAGGAGGAAGAAAAAATTATTAGGAATGCATTGTATAAAATCGCTCCCATGCGTCTGACCCGAGTCGACAGGCTAGCCCACGCTAGTAGCACTAACTGTCACGTGTGTGAATCACCACTTAACGGTGATTCGGTGAGAGATCACTGTCACATAACTGGTAAGTATAGAGGCGCCGCTCACAACGCGTGCAACCTCAAGCTTAAAATCAACCCTAAGACAATAAACATCCCCGTTGTCTTTCACAACTTGAGAGGGTACGACTCACACTTGATCATGCAGGCCATCGCGAAAATCGATGGTAATATAACGTGCATCCCCAACAACATGGAGAGATACATCTCCTTCGCTTAAACGGACTTAGGTTCATTGACTCGTTTCAGTTCCTCCTGTTCACTCGACAGTCTGGTCAAGGCCAACAATACCTTCCCTATCACCGATCGATACACAGACGCCGAGACTAGACCCCTGCTTATGAGGAAGGGTGTGTACCCCTATGAGTACATGGATAGTTGGGCTAAGTTCACCGAGACCAGACTACCCCCTATTGACTGCTTTTATAGCAAGCTGAATGAGGCGTCCGTCTCACGAGATGATTACTCGCACGCGACTAACGTATGGAATAAACTGGGTTGTAAGAACCTGGGTGATTATCACGACCTGTACTTGAGGACAGATGTACTGCTGTTAGCCGACGTGTTTGAAACGTTTAGGCGGACATGTTTCAAGCAGTATAAACTCGACCCCGCATGGTATTACACCAGCCCAGGTCTGTCGTGGGACGCCTTGCTTAAAAAGACCGGAGTTAATTTGGAATTGCTCACAGATTACGACATGCACCTATTCATTGAGAAAGGTTTGCGAGGTGGGATTTCCATGGCATCCAAACGATACGCGAAAGCAAATAATCAATACGTGAAAGGTTACGATCCTAACAAACCATCCAATCACATTCTCTACCTCGACGCAAACAACCTGTATGGCTGGGCCATGAGTCAGTATCTACCTACAGGGGGATTCGAATGGGTACCCCACGTTGATGTTATGGGGGTTGCACCAGATTCGAACAAAGGTTATATCCTCGAGGTTGACTTAGAGTATCCCAAGGAATTACACACATCGCACAACAGCTACCCCCTGGCCCCCGAACGTATGAGGGTTAACCCAGACTGGATGTCTGAGTACCAACATAACTTGTCAGGTGGGCGTGTGACAGACGTTGAAAAACTCGTGCCTAACTTAATGAATAAGACCAAGTACATCGTTCACTATCGCAACCTACAGCTGTACCTGTCGTTGGGTATGAGGCTGACCAAAATACACAGGGTGCTCATGTTCGACCAGAGTCCATGGATGGAGCCCTACATCAGAATGAACACAGACCTACGAAAAAAAGCCACCAGTGATTTTGAGAAAAATCTCTACAAGCTCATGAACAACTCGGTGTTTGGTAAGACTATGGAGAACCTGAGGAAACGCGTGACCGTGAAGCTGGTTCGGTCGAGTGAGGAAGACAAGCTCAGGAGATTGATAGCCAGTCCGGCATTCAACCGTAGTAAGATATTCACAGACAACCTGGTTGCCCTACACATGAAGAAAAGTCACATAAAATTCAACCGGCCTGTTTACGTGGGGATGAGCATCCTCGATTTATCCAAACACCTGATGTACGACTTTTACTACAACGAGCTCAAGAAACAGTACGGTGACAGGTGTGAAGTGCTGTACACTGACACGGATTCCCTGCTGATGGAGATTCGAACCGAGGACGTGTACGAGGACATGAAAAAACACCTCGATTTATACGACACCAGCGACTACCCTAAGACCCATGCCATACACAGTACTGTAAATAAAAAGGTCCTAGGTAAGATGAAGGACGAGTGTGCTGGCACGCCCATAGCCGAGTACATAGGTTTGAGACCTAAGATGTACTCCATACTGAAAGCCGACAATAGTGAGATCCGGAAGGCTAAGGGGGTTAAGAAGTATGTGGTGAAACAACACATCAAACACGCCAGATTCAAGGAAGCCCTGTTCAAGACCCGTACCTTTAGACATAAAATGAACACACTTAGAAGTGATGGACATAAGATATACGGACTGACTATAAACAAGACGTCCCTGTCGCCTATGGACACGAAACGTTGGATAGCTATTGATGGGATAAACACATACGCGTATGGACATGAAAAAATTTGAGGCTATTTACTACAGCCCGCGTGGGTACTGGAAAGGAGCTAGCGCAGTAGATAAGCTAGCTAAAATAGCGCGAGTACCCACGGAGGAAGCCAAAGCGTGGCTTGAAAAACAAGCCCTGTGGCAGATCTATTTGCCGGCACCACGCTACGTGCCTAGAAGGAGGTTCGGTATTAACATACCTAATAGCGTTCACCAGGCAGACCTACTGTTCCTACCCCACGACAAGAGGTACAAGTATGCCTTAACCGTAGTGGACGTAGCCAGTCGTTACAAGGAAGCCGAACCCTTGACCACGAAAGATTCGGCTCAGGTAGCCAGAGGATTCGAACGCATATACAAACGCAGCCCGCTGACGTGGCCAACAGAGCTGCAAGTTGACCCCGGACGGGAGTTCATGGGTGCCGTGTCACAACTGCTAGCCAAACACGATACAAAGATCAGGCGTGGCACGGCCGGAGCCCATCGCAGCCAAGCCATAGTTGAGAGATTTAATAGGACTTTGGCTGAGCGCTTGTTTGGCCATCAGTATGCTAGGGAGATGGCCACCCCTGGAAAACGATCGACTGAATGGGTCACGAGGTTACCCAAGGTGGTGTCGGCAATCAACCATGAAGTCACCCGTCTCACCGGTAAGAAACCGGCAGACGCTATCAAACTAAAATCAATAGTTGCAGAGTCGGCCGCTCCATTGCGTGGGAAGGAGAAACAGATACCAGATAGGGCCCTAGTGAGGTATCTATACCAGCCGGGGGAACACGAGGGCGATAGCCGTAAGCGAGCCACCGATCCTATATGGTCAGTCAAAACTTACAACATAGATAAAGTGGATATGAAAGCCGACGAACCTAACTTGTACTACTTGAGGGATGGGCCGGGTAGGGGGTTTGTAAGAGAAGAATTATTGATCGTACCGTACGGCACAGTGTTACCTCCTACCAACACAAAGTAGGCATAGTAATTACCGCCAACTTTTTTGTAGTAGGGGTAATAGTAGCAAGAGCTAATGACCCAACCAAAGCCTTATTTACTAAATAAGGCTTTGTAGAGACATTTCTTGAAAGTGGTCCAGAACCCCTATTCCCTATACTACTCATGAATTCCATAGAAACAATTCAAACTTAGTGTAAAAAACCAATGAGTAACTCTCAGATTATTTGTCCACATGTTCAAACATGTGGGGGCTGGGGGGATACGTAATCTTCTGATGACTCTTGTTTAGGATAGCTAGAGTTGATAATCCTAAATCCAGCATATCGATTGGTCAACGATCTAGCGAAAAATCAGTCTGTATCCAAGTTGTCTAGTGACCAAACATGCTTTTCAGAAATTTAGCCCATGTCCCATCACTTGTCATTTCCTCTGTGACAGGTATCTCCTGATATGATTGGTCATAGATAACAAATCAGCCACTATATTGAACAGTTGATATAAAACATTCTATCTGGGAACTGTGATTGTGAAGACGCCCCCATCCCATGATTCTTTGTCTTATATATGTGCAAGGAATAGTATTGGACAATATGTTACGTATACATGTATGTTCGTATGATAACGTATATTTTCTGTGTTAAATCTAGATGAACAAAATGTTAATCTGCTCCATGTAACTAATTGTAAGTCACAGACTAGCTTATTAGTACTTTCTTAAAATATTCAGTGTACACTAGCAATGTATTCAGCGACACCCTTCTTTCATAGAACATTATTAAGCATGTACGTAAATTGTTCTTTACTGCCATTGGCAAAGATGTTTTGTACAATTTAACCTTACACAATGATATGAGAGGGAGAGTTTGTTTAAGTATGTCTCATATCTTATGTGCAAAGAATACATATAAATATGTTAAGAAAATACATATGTAAACGCCACCAAAGGTCTATAAGAGAAAGTTTAATAATATTACGTAAAACCTTACATATATGATATGTATTCACACCTGCTTTCTTTGGACATATGTCTTTACAACACAATTAAACAATTAAACAATCAGGACTTGCTCGTGTGACAAGACAGTTTCCTGTAATCTCAGAAACCTGCCAGGGAAATCAGGCATGAATAGCCCCAATTAACCTCGCCACAGCTAGCCAGGCAATCATCACAGGGTTCCAGGTGGTGAGCAGTGAAGTGCCTCTCGGGCTTAATGAGTTAAACCCGTCAGAGACTTCTAGAGTTGAAATGTATTAACATGCTGTCTAGCATGTCTAGGGCTGGCCAAAATAATCGTTTGAGCCCAGAAATCTGTGTTGGTTTTCAGAGTGGCCAAATGGATTGTACATGATGCTTGATGACTTGGTGGATAGCATGCCATTTTGCCTGATGACCAATGTTCACAATATCGACCCCTAGATTGACTAGTTTTACACTGGACGCAGTCATGTAGTTTCAATATTGCTGAGTGCACTATGGAACAAAGAAAGAAACTAAACACCATTATAGGGTACTGACTGATCTAAATCAATTGACAACAAATTTGATGTTCACCTGAAATGTTTGTTTGGACAGGTTGATGTTGTCTGTGGGTGATGGCAATGTGTCTTTGGGGACCATCTCCACAACAACCGATCAGCATGGCCGACATCTGCTGCCCCTGCCAGGGACCAGTAAGTTTTCCCAGTCCCACTAGGCTAGTCTTAGTTATATATTGTGGACACATCAAATATCCCTGCATCATTTAGCATTAATGCAAATCTAGATAATGCCGAGGGGTATAGTCGTCACCTTGTCTGTCCGTCCATCCGTCTGTTCATTATCATGTGGTTGTGCCTTTTGCTATGAACAGATTTTTGGCATATTAATTTTATTTTTGTTTTCCATGGAAACATTTTGGTCTTAGTCTAATGGGCTTCGTTTCCAGGGCGTAGGTCAAGAGCCATTCAATATTTTTCTACAAGACTATTTACAGGTTTTTGTGATTAATTATTATCTCAGTTTCCATGGAAATGATTCTTTCTTAGTCTCAGAAGGGAGAGGTATGTTTTGTTTCTGGGCCACAACTCGAAAACTTTTTTTTAATATCTTTCAGCAATACTTGTGATGTGTGAGGCAGATCTCAAAGTGGTGCCTTTTCACTATTTGCAGATTTTTTCATTTTAATTTTCCAGTTTAGATGGAAACGATTCAGACTTAGTCTCAAAAGGGAGTAATAGGCTTCATTTCCAGAGTACAACTTGAAAACCATTTGATATCTTTCAACAGGTCTTGGCAGAGACATGTGTATATGAAAGAGATCTTGAAGTAGTGCCTTTTGCTGTTTACAGATATATGGCATTTATATTTTTCATGATTTCCATGGAAACGATTCAAACTTTGTCTAAAAGAACATCAAGTAACTGTCAGATGGTTTGTCCTTTCAAATATATGGGGGCCGGAGGGATGTGTCATCTTCTGATGACTCTTTTTCATATACCATTGATTAATTGCTATCAGAGGCATTGCATTCAGTCAACATGAGCAAAAGCTTGAGGCATCGTTACAGCCCTAGATGTGAGTATGCATGATACCTCCACCTGTCTTATTTGTTGTGTATGATGTTACCCAGTTACCCAGTTCACTCCAGTGCAACAAGATGGGTTGGTGGGGGCGTCGACTGCCCATGTGTTTGACTCCCCACCTGACTGCAACAGTGACGTCGGTGGCTCTCTGGATGTTGCAATCAAGACAGAACATCCCATCACCACGGTAACAACCACTGTCACCACGACACAAGAAGAAACCAAGGTTTGATTGTATTCAACATTATTTGATAAATGTAAGTCTTTG
Source organism: Haliotis asinina (assembly GCF_037392515.1). Lineage (NCBI taxonomy): Eukaryota > Metazoa > Mollusca > Gastropoda > Lepetellida > Haliotidae > Haliotis > Haliotis asinina. The sequence continues at coordinate 3,885,167 of NC_090294.1, read as the reverse complement.
TGATGAGTTATGATTTTGTAGATCTTGGATACAACTTTCGGCTTGAAAGATTACTTTAATTCTAGCATTAAAGACACAAAAAATCATCAGTCTTCCAGTGTAATGTTAGCAAGTGTAATTCCGATGTCTTTCTTTGTAATTACTTCCAGAAAAGAAAAGGAGGATGGCCAAAAGGAAAGAAGCGTAAGAATGTTCCCGAGATAAATGCACCAAGAGCCCCAATGACTGGGTTGGTATTTGTAACATCACAGTATATATGGTGTAGCTTGGAAACATGCAGGCATTTGTTTATCCTCCATATTTCCAGGGCATGCTGTCCGATAAATCTCCACTATATCCTGGATGCATCTATGGCTCGCCTGATAATTTTATTACCTCCCTTAGCTGACTTTTTATCCAATCAGGTGTCTATGCTGGGAAGCTGAGCATGCTAATCACACCTCATTTAAGCTTTGTAAATTATCTAACAGTTTAGGCTTGGCAACGCAATTCAAGCAGAGGAACTCTCAAAGAGTTAGGAGTTCTTGCATATATTTTTTTTAAAGTTTTGGACCTGACAATTTACCTCTATGATTTCCCCCAAATCGGAGTTGCAGTACGAACAAACCTTCATAGCCGTGACAGCAACTTAGCTGATTGGCTACTGTGAGAATGCAGAGCCAGCAAAGGGAGATAATAAATTTATCCGGCATAGTTTTATCCAGAGTAATTGGCGATTTATAGAAACGTACACCCAGAAGATTTATGGAGGATGGCCTTTGTTGTAAGTGTGAACCAACATCATGACTATGATAACAAGATGGAAACTGGTAACTGTCTCAGGACTTTCAGATTGCCAAGTCAGGCTGGACTTGAAAGGGCTGAGTTTAAAATAAATGTAAATTCTAATTGATGTTGATGTAATAGTGGGAGGAGGCCCAAATATGAATGATAATTGTGGATGAATTGAGGTAAAGAAATGTTGGAGTCAGACCATGTGTTTCCAGGTATGTGTTGTATGCCATTGAGAGACGGCAGGAGATCAAGGAGAGTCACCCCGAGATTATGTTCTCCGACGTCACCAAGATACTGGGACAGGAGTGGTCCTCCATGTCTCCAGAGAAGAAACAGGTAGGGACATCTCTGGAAATAGTGTCTCACATACAAGCGCTGGAGGAACAATTTCGGTACAAATGAATGGTGTAGTTGATTGTTCAGGTCATGCGCATTATTGCATATCTTACCTTGTAGTCACAACAAGACACCTGTCAGGACACACGTAATTAGAATGGTGGTCCTGTTTCCTTGGAAACGTATGCTTCAGGCAGTCAATATTACTCGAACACATATAGTTTTGTTAGTCAAATAATAAGCATTTCAGTGGATGTTATTTTTTTATATTGTCCCTGTTATAGGGTCTTGTGAGGGACTACTTACGCTACTAAGCTGGTCCCTGGGTCCTTTTACATTCGCAAACTTGCAACATACACAAAAGTACCCATCTTACTGCAGGTATCCGATTTTCAGTGACAGATGTATAGTCAAGAATCAGTTCTGGTTCCAAATTGTTCAACCACCAAATAAGACTATTAGACCATACCAAGTGTATCTTGTTTTTCACTGGTCTTGTGAAGTGCTGTGACCTACTTTCAGGCCCAGTAGCATTTAAACATGTAATAATAATTATGAATACATTAACATGATCACACTTATAATAAATGATTACACTTACAACTATCATTGTTGTGGACAGATCCAAACAGTAGATCATATAGTGTAACAACATATGTGTTTAGAAATACCTCACGGAAGCCGAGGCCGACAAACAACGATACATAACGCAACTGAAAGTCTTCCAGCAGTCCGAAACCTACCAAAACTTCCTGAAGAAGAAGAAGCTCAAGGTTCTCTGTGGTAGGTTTTCATGTGGGAGTAACAGGTTTCTTCATTTGACTTTAACACCCTAAAGGTTCTGTGTGGTATGTCTTCATGTGGGAGATACAGGTTTCTTCATTTGACTTTATCATCCTAAACAATAACTGTTATAAAGGAGGTTTTGAGTGGAGAGGATGTCAGTGGGATTGTTTTGGGAGTGTTTAGCTGATGTGGCCTAAAGCACTCTCCATTCAGTCTTTGGTTGGTGGGGCAAGGTAGCCCAGTGAGGAATGTGTCATGCAAGGCAGCGGGACAGCCTTGTCATCAAAGCATTGGCTCATCATACCAAAGACCCTGGTTCAGTTTCCCTTTTGGGTACATTGTGTCAAGCTCATGCTTTCCCCTGCCATGATGTTTGAGGAATGTCACTAAACACCAGTATCACCCATTCAAGACCATCCAAGAAATCTGACCCAGCGGGCTCTGGTAAGAAACTAGCATGCAGAGTTGTGCCCCTTTCCTTCCAGGATCCAGCAGTTGTGGGTTCAAGTCTTGGATTCTTATTATGATCCTTGGTGTTACATGCTTTGACCTGGATCACTGTTTGCTGTTCCCATTCAAAGCAAGTCACACAGCTCTTGTAATGTTCACTAATATTCTCTGTCAAACACAACCAAATTGGGGGCGATGAGATAGTCAGTGGTTAAGCGTTCACTCAGCATGCCAAAGACCTGGGTTCGATTCCCCTCATGGATCCATTTCTGGTGTCCACTGATGTGATAGTGCTGGAAAATAAAGAAACTCGCTCACTCACAACCAAAATTATTTGAGAAACAGTGTTTGTCTGAGTTAAGAATGCGGATAAACCAGTGTTTCCATTGTCTTATTATATGTGCAGATCATAATTGAGATTTCTGATTAGAACATGGTCGTCCTTATTTGGTGACTAATTCCCAGATTCTTGGTTGATTGTCTGCCATTATTGTTGATTTTATCAGTGATTTGTTGGTATGCTTCATTGTGAAATGAGGCCCAGTGGATTTGGTGTAACCTTAAAATCACATCTTGGTGTAAAATGTATTGAGTAGTTTTTAGAATGTGTTGATTGTTGATTGATATAACTAATGTCAAGAATCCACAAAGAGGTTGTTGAATCAGTTCGGTACTACAACTTTCAATTCCCAGACTAATTTAGGGGCCTCCGTGTTGTAGTTTTAAGAGCATTCTCCCGGAGAATGGAAGATCGTAGGTTTGATCCTTGGATGTGTCGTAAGATATTGTATTTGTTGGTTCCTGCCTGGTGCTCAGGATTATTGCACAGACTGGTCGGCTTGGAGTCAGTGTAATGTGTGTGAGTGGGGTATTAATGCTTAACTGCGGCATGGTATCTCAGTGAGATGACTCTATTTTCTCAAGTGCATCGTGAAACTCTATTTCGCCTCACCTCTTTACATAGAAGACCGGTGAATCATCTGAATGTCCGGGGTAGAATAGGCCTTCAACAACCCATGCTTATCATAAAAGGTGACTATGCTTGTCATAAGTTGCAACTAACGGGATTGGGTGGTGAGGCTCGCTGACTTGGTTGACATGTCATCGGTTCCCAATTGAGCAGATCGATGCTCCTGTTGTTGATCACTGGATTGTCTGGTCTAGACTCTATTATTTACAGACCAATACCATATAGCTGGAATATTGCTGAGTGCGACGTAAACCTAAACTCACTCACTCTTTACATAGCATATGCTGTTTATAAATGGTCAGAGTGGGAAGATCTTGTCTCCAGAAATAGAAACGCTTGTGGTCATTGTATCTGTTTAGCCCCACCAATAATTTGTAGTGCTGGACAAGTTGTGTAATTTCTAAGGCTGCAGTTTCACACTAACCATGTACATATGGAATCACCAATAAAGGTGTTCATCCTTAATGTTTATTGTTATCTGACTCTCCAACTTCATGTTGATATGACTGATGTGTTTGTTGTGTTTTAGGGGAAGATTCCTCCCAACTTGATACAGGGGACCCATACTCCTCGCTGATTGATGTGGAGGTAGGTATCACGCTGTGCTCCCCATCTTGACTTTCTGCAATGCAATATGTTCGTAGTGTTATGGTCTATCATTCCTGCCCTTGTGCTGGTATTGATGGATGAGAATGAAGACACCTTTAAGATGTTCATATGTGATGTACTTGGCTAGCTGTCTAAGATGCCAGGCTAGTGATCATGAAAGTTTGGAGGTGCCAGAATCTAGCCCACCTGTGACCGGTAGTAAAAAGCTTGGAATCAGCTTTGTGTTTAGATGCCTTCAGTGTTGTCACATGCCTGAGTGTACAGTACATAATCCTGTGCTCTTAAAAGAACCCATGAATCCATTGGTAAATGACCAGATGGTGGCCACATGAATGTGTGCAAACACCTAGTTGCAGGTACAGCAACATGCAGTAAACCTGGATAAAGTACTGTGAATATATGTCCCAGTTCATCCAGGTGTAAAAAGGGAAAGGGAAAGTCACATTAATTTTGTGCGCCTAGTGGCTGCATGACTTTTATGATCTTTTGATGAGTTTTATGATGATTTGAGATTTAAAATATGATACACTGTTTGGACTGACATCCAGTGATCAAGGGAGAAAACAGAGCATGCATGTAGAGGGGACGGACTATAGCACTATGTAATTACCCATGTAATAATATTGTAATGGGCGTAATTATCTTCAACGCAAAGGACAAGAAAATTACTGAAGCAGTAAATATTTACTAGCATGACAAAGATGGATGACTGTGTTACCAAATAGCATTGTTGTTTTGGATTTTCATATGCCTACACAAAGGCGACTAATGGGTCAGATAGTTCCTAACTCACATCATTTCTAATCGAGTAGATCAATGCACATGTTGTTGATCACTGGATTGTCTAGTCCAGATGATTTACAGACTGCTGCCATATAACTTGAATATTGTGAAAAAACAAACTAAAGCAAACATATAAGTATTGTGTCTGTCTTCAGGAGGACTCCATCAGCGAGCTGTACTGCCGAGTGTGTAACCAGTATTTTAGCTCCGTACACAACAAGAAGGAGCACATGTTTGGCAGACAACACTTACAGGCCATCACAGGTCAGGCCATGATTACTTGGGGCAGACAGTTTCAGTTCGTCTCACTGAAACATATAGTGACCTGATACATCACAGCACTTTGCTTATAGCCAAACTGTTGGTCCATCTCATGCTTTAGGACATATCTTCTTCAACTACAAGTCCATCCTACTGTAAATCACTAGAAAAGTGAACATTTAACAAATACATGTTTCTAGAGTAACTTAGGATTAGTATTTTTGCCACATTTTGTTTTTCTAACTTTTGAAATTCATCTGCTTATTAGGGTGTCTGTATTTTCATTTCACCATCCCTGAATCTACAAGGCCTATGATGCAAATGATTTGCAGAAATTATCCTTACTGTGGTGTCTGTAAAATTTGATCCCAGGATTTTAATCAAATGTTAAACATGGCCAGCATGGGAGCAGTGTTTAGTAACCTATCAATACCATATATTAGTACCCAACCTCAGACTGGTCTGCCACCGTGCTGCATCAGATTATCATCAAAATTTTTATCAGCATGCAAATGTAAATAACATAAGAAAGATATCATGTTTTCTGGTAGGTACTCATGTTTGGTTGAATTACTTAAACGAAGAAATTTGACTGCTGATACTTTTCTGAAACTACTTAACACAAGAAAGAATGTCCTTATGACTCGGTAATTGGAATGATATTAGTCATTTAGGCAGAGGAACTATCCAAGGTCTTAAAATACATGACCCCTGAAGGTCCCGGGGTAGAATAGGCCTTCAGCAACCCATGCTTGCCATAAAAGGCGACTATGCTTGTCGTAAGAGGCGACTAACGGGATCGCTGGTCAGGCTCGCTGACTTGGTTGACACATGTCATCGGTTCCCCATTGCGCAGCTTGATGCTCATGTTGTTGATCACTTAATTGTCTGGTCCAGACTCGATTATTTACAGACCACTGCCATATAGCTGGAATTTTGTTGAGTGAGGCGTAAAACTAAACTCACTCACTCACTTAAAATGCATACCTTGACAAAGTCGTAGGTTTCAAATATGTCTCTTGTGGTCTTAAAGTTTTTGTCTCTGTAGGGGGAAATGTGTTTTGTATTTGTATGTAATGGAAACATTTTCTGAATATAATAGAATATGTCACTAGTGAGATAGTTATTGTTGAAATGTTGCTGGCATACTTCCATCACAGGTGAGCTTGAGAAGGAGATGGAACGTCAGCAACAGCAGAATTTGTCCTCAACCTCACTTCTGACCTCTGACCTCAACACAGAGAGCCTGACCTCTGACATGGACCTGGTTGAGGGACCAAGGCTGTCGATGCCGGTTGACATCGGAAGTTTTATTCAGGAATTTGAACAGAGAAATGTTGGTGAGTAACATGTCACGTGTGGGTTACAGGCCATGCCCTTGCAAAGGTGACATGTGCCTTTTCATCAGTGACTAGTGCTGGAGAAACACAGTTTGTCTCTTCACATGTGAGGGGTGATGGGCTAGCCAAGTGGTTGAAGCGCTCTCTCATCACGATGAAGACCTTGGTTGATTCCCAACAGTACAATGTGTGAAGCAAATTTCTGGTGTCCCATGCCATAATGTTGCTGGAATATTGCTAAAAGTGGCATAAAACTGAACTCACTCACTCATTCTTCATTTGTGACAAGTCCAAACATGGAAAGGTTGGACTGGTGGAGAGACAATGTTTATGACAAGTAGGCAAGCAATGGCAGTAAGCAAACCCGTTTGGTTTGTGAAAGGGAGAGAGATGTAGTCTAGTGCACATGCAGTTCTTGACGGTGAAATTGATTCTGTGCATTGCTGTACACGTCTTGCCCATAAAGCTCTCCTAAATAACCTGGGGCCCCTTCTCTCACAATGATAATACGGGTCAATTGTTGGGTCGATGCTTTTCCTTATTTGCAAGCCCTTACCGTTAATTGCTGTGATACGGTCGAGATATTGCTGATTGAGGAATAATGAACCTACATGTGTGGTCAAAAATCTTAGAGTGGTCCTTGGAAAGATTGATTGTTGTCATAAATTAACAGTTGCAAGCACACACACACATATAAATGCTTTTATTTAGCTATCTATCCGTAACCAGTATGTGTGTGTTTGTTCAGAACGGGAACAAGAGATCAAGACGCTGCGCCGGGCCCTGAAGACGTCTCAAGAAGGCCATGTGAACATGTGCAAGGAGATACAGACTCTCAAGGTGGCTGACAACTCCACACTTGCATCACTAATGTTTAACATACTGCAGTTAGCTTTGTGTAATTACAACCAATTATCAGAGGCTTGTGATCACAGTGTCCCCTGAGTGTGTAGGCTAGGGATGACACTGCTACAAAAAGACGTACATCAGACCGTATTACCTGAGGGAGGAGCATTAAGCGTATTAAACCAACTATCAAGATGATATTGTATTTTATCTTGAAGATCGCTACCAACTATATGACATGTAAACATGTAAACTGTTTCTCAATTGAATTTTTCAAATCAGTGAAATATATTCCGACAAGCTTAAAGGTCACATGCAACCAAACAATCAAACATAATTAAAATTATAAATAAAACACAATTATCATTTACTCATGACTTATAGTATACATTGTCACTTGTAAAAAAACACAAATAAACAAAATTATAAGCGTACAATCATGATTCAAAAGTGCAATATTTTGTACTTGGGCTTACTTTCCTGGAAACGGAGCCCTCAGGAGACCAAACCCAGTCATAGGGGTGCAATCAAGTGTAACGACGGCTTCCGATTGGCTACTTCATTTACGAATGAAAGATGATCGGTTTGATGGGCATTTTAGAAGTATGGTGAGAAAGTAAGAGTCTTTATGGATAACAACGTCATTAATTGTACTTGATTCATCATTTCATTATGGATTCATATACCGTTGTCAAACAAAATCCTTTACACTAGAGGAAGTTGTTATTCATAAAGAATGTATATTGTTATGTTGGGTTTTGTAAATACATGTTCTCTGAATTTGCATTCGACCCAATCAAAAATCATCTCAGTAGAGATGGTGAACTAAATTTAGTGAATCGATTCAACTCCAATTTTTCGCAGGCTTTTTTTCATCACATTTTTTTTAACTTTATAGGTTGAATTGGCATTCTTGATGATTTGTTTTGGTGTAAGAGCATACCGAAAGGTATCAGAATCTGCACAGTTGTGTTTTGCGTTGCATGTGACCTTTAATTGTCCCTCGCTGCAGTAGGGAACGCCAGGCTACGTATTCAGCAATGTCTGTACATACATGTATGTACATCCGTCCATCTGTCTGTATGTCCCAAATTTTTAACTTACCTTACCATAGGTCTTATGCATATTACCTCAAGCTTCGCTAGAAGAGATCAGACAGTCGTTGATTCGCCATTCCCTAGATGGCTACCTCATGTAATCTACGAATGTAGTCACGGAAGTGACGTGATCTCCCCACTCGCGCAAGCGCGAACAATCCAAAAATCACTTTTACTTCTAGCGTTCGTCTGTTCGGACGTTTTTTTGGTTCGCTTAGTTTACCTACTTTGTGGTTCAATAAAGTTGTTCCTCACGGGTAGGTATGGTTTGTATCCCTTAGGTGTGCGTGTTAAGGTAAGTAATCATTTAACTGCACTTACTTTGCTACCTCGTGTTGTTTTGTTTTTTTCTCTCACTTCGGGGTGGGTTCGCCCGCGTCGTGTGTGAGTGAGGCATGGCGTCCGTGGGGGTATTATATCTTGCTGGTTTTTTCTTCCTCCATGTGGTTTCCATGTCGATTAGTATTTTTGCCCATGTTTCACTGCATTTATACGTTTTTTCGTGCCACGTTGCGATGTATGCAGGTAGCCTTTCTGGTTGTTTGCCCTTCGCTGTCACGAGCTTACGGGCGTGCCTACTTTATAGTGGGGGTGCGTTGGTGCTGCATTTCTGGTGTAGGGGTGTTTTTTTCTACCTCCTAGCGTTGGTTTCCACGCATTGTTATGTCTTGTTTTGTTACAGTTAACTGTGTATGTCTCGCCAGTTTTACACTATCAGCTAGGGGCAGAAATCAGCGAAAGTTCCTCACCCTTGGTGCCCGGATTGTGCGTCTCTAGCCTGCTCTTTTGACGGACGCTGCCAGTACTGCGAGTCGTTATTGGTGGCGGATTTCAAGACTTTATTGCGGCTAAGAAGAAGCTTTTTGCACAGCAGTAGAGAAGGATGTCGTCTCAAGCGTGGTCGTTGGGATCTCTGCCGGACGACCCTGACTTACAACCGCCTTCAGCGACTGTGCCGACGCCTGGGATGGGGCGTTCGTCCGTGACGCCTGTATGCTGTATGCCCCGGAACCACCTCGCCTGGATTACATCGTGGATCTGTTTTCATCCAGATGCCTTGTCTCATCCGGAAGTCCAGAGGTTCCTGCGCTCCCTGCTGACGCCCGGTGCTGCTGCGATGCCAGCGTCTATCCCGACACCAGCACCTATGCCGACACCAGCGCCTGTGCTTACGCCAGTGCCTATACCTACGTCAGCGCCTATCCCGACACCAGCGTTTATGTCTACACCATCGCCTGTGCTTCCGCCAGCACCTATGCCTGCGCCAGCGCCTATGCCTACGTCAGCGCCTATCCCGACACCAGCGTTTATGTCTACACCATCGCCTGTACTTACTCCAGCACCTATGCCTGCGCCAGCGCCTATCCTGACGTCAGCGCTTATCCCGTCACCAGCGTTTATGTCTACACCATCGCCTGTGCTTACGCCAGTGCCTATCCGGACGTCAGCGCTTATCCCGACACCAGCGCCTATGCCGACGCCGGACCCTGTGCCAGCGCCAGCGCCTGCGCCTTACCGTACACCCAGGGTGTTGCATACGTTGTCCAGGGAAGAGGTTTTGCACGACAGCTGGATGAAGGGCGATCTCGGCGCAGATCACGCTCCAGGTTCCCTGGGAGTTGGTGATCCTGTACCCTCCACAGTAGTCTTTGTCGGCGCTCTCGGTCAAGCTCACGGTCCCCGCGTCGCCCTTTTGAATGAGGACTCTCGCTTTACTACCAGGTGAAGACGTTGCTTGCAATCCCAGTCCATATCACCTCGGTGCTCCTCCAGATCTCGGCGTTTGCGGTAGCCGGAACCACCTTGAATCCCGTCCAAGGAATCTGCTGCTCATGCATCGACTTCGTCTTCTACACTGTGGCGTGATTCGAATCCCGTGTCCTGGGAGGACCGGGAGGAACAGATTTTTTTGCCCGGACTTCGACGAGGAGGCAGGAGACGACGGCGACGGTGATGGCACTTAACTACCCTTATCAGTTGTCTTCGAGTGGACTGCCCTTCGCCTTCGGTTGATTCCAGCAACCTTGCAGCAATTCATTTATCGCCGGAGCTACTCATCCCGCTGTTGTTAAATGCGGTCTTTGCGAAATTGTCATCTAATCCGAATTTCAAGCGTGTAAGTCCAGGAAGTCAGATTACAAGATACACAGCCTGGTTTTCGCGAACAGCGTGGCTGTCCTGGGTGAATCTCTGTAGCAGTTATTGGGCTCCTCGCAGCACTCTTACAGAGTGCAGGATTCTAAGCGGGTGGCATTGAAGACTGAACTCAAGCAAATGTTTAAGCCGTTTTCTGCGCTGGCGTCAGCTACATCGGCGGCGGCGATGGACTGGTCTGAAGACAACGCCTCGAGGATCAATCACCTTACCAGGTATTCCTATGCCGGTAGGCGGGAGACTGGGTGTCCTTTGGAGGGACTGGTCGCATCCTCGAAGATCCTTACGTTACAGTTTGTCTACATAAGCCTCAAGCGGAGAAAGTTTTCTTTCACTTGCTTTACTCATTTGGTCACGAAGATTCTTCGAGACAACAACTAAGTGCCACGTCTAACTACACCTCGTGATTACAAGAGAGGACGGCATTTATCCTCGGGGAAAAATTGCCAACACATCTACCTGGAAAGCTATTGTCTACTTCAGTTTCAAGTGGCGGAACAGTTTTCGCACGCTTTACTCATTTACACACGTGCTCGCCAAACAGCATGGTTACGGTCAAGCCTACAGGCTAGCAAGGAAACACCGTTTACAAGATTTCATGATGATCAGTTATGTGCTACACCGGTGACGTCACGTCTACATTTTGATTGGTCCCCGAGAGACAACGCCCTGCAAAGGATCCCAGGGTCGTTACATCTACTATCTGATTGGTCATCGAGGGACAACGCCCTGCGCAGAATGTGTTGTTTTATTCTAGTGTTAGCAAGTTGTCTGCAGTGACTTACAGTCATTTTACGATGGGAAGATGTCGTTTACACTCTAGACTAGCAGTCTACAGCAGCATTGGATGCCTCTAGTCGGCATAGAGATCCTCTAACATTAGTCTGAACGCTGCCTGTCAGGAGGCATGCAGCGATGTATGGCAGTTTCTGATCGGACAGACAGCCAGCTTTAAATAGACTTCATTGAAATGTCAACACATTCATAATAAACAGCGTGGTCGTTCTGAAGTCAAATAATGACGCATTCTTCACGGCATACAAGCTTTTCTTGAGAGAGATGGACTTCATTATCAGGCTGTTAAGTCAGCTTGGATGACTTGAGGATCTAACTCCGCGGGATTTAATTCATCACATCGCCGTCCCAGGTTCGGGAGTCAAAGTTCAAGGCGATGTTATACACAAGCTGTACTCTGCCCGTTGTCACTGTGTCAGTGATAATGTCTACTCGATTTGCTCACTTCACCTCAGGATATGATCAGACGTAGACGTCCACTATTACGTCTATGACAGGGATCATGATTTCAAGACAGGTTTACGACATTGGACGTCTCGACACCACACCCGTGGTAGACGCGCTGGTCAATGTTTGCGTAGGAACTTACACATTTGAGCCGTCATTCAACAACCATCTTTAGGTAGACACGTCTCTCCAAGGATTGAGTGCCTATCTAGTCAAGGAGGAGTGCCTATCTAGTCAAGGAGGTTGCAGCAGGATTCTGGAAGAGTGGAGATCTATCTCTTCACATCACCCAGTTAAAGATGAAAGCGGTGATGCATGTCTATCATTGGTTGACAGCACCGAGAGACAAGCTACTGATGATCCTTACGGACAACTCTATGGTAGCCTTCTAGGTAATCAAGGGTCAAGGAGGCCTCGACCTCTACTACACTTCTTGTCGTTTCTACCCTTCGACGTGGTCGAGTCAGATCCTCCAAATAAAAGTATCTCTCATACCAGGAGCCTGCATCTTCATGGCAGACGCCTTATCTCGCCCCCTACGTATATCACCAACAGAGAATATTGTGTGTCGAAACACTTTCAAATAATCAGCTTCTAGAGTGGGACCAATTGCTGTACCATCCTCACAATCGGACACTGCACCTGGATCCGCCGCAATTTCATCTTTGTGCCTGGACCATCTGTGAAGTCTTGAGGGCCAAGGGGTACTCATCTCAAGTGGCGAAGTTAATCGCCCTGGAGCACAGGATTTCCACTCAGTGGACCTGCAGGCGTGGACGATTGATGTGATGTCCCTGTCGTGGGAAGGTCTGGACGCTTACTCATTTCCACCATCAGCCCTTCTCACAGAAGTGGTGACCAAGGTCAAGCAGACTCAGAACCTGCGACTGCCTTTGGTCGCGCCTTGGTGGCCAGCCAGGCCATGCTTCCCCGACCTGCGTCTTCTCACCAGCAGAGAGTCGTACCAGCTTCCAGGTTAGTTACGTCTGCTTTGACATCCGCACAGTCGGCAGCTTCATCTGGACCCGCTGAGATTTCATCTTCACGGTTGGGTCATCTGCAGAAGGCATTGAGAGTTAAGGGCTAGTGAGTGGCAAGCGTCCTAGCTTGTGTGCATCGTATGTCCGCTAGGTCCTTATATGACGACAAGTGACGCTCATTGGAGAGTTTTTGTGTTCAAGACCGCAAGATCCTATGACAGCTTCTCCACAGTTTTTAGCGAACTTCCTCCTGTTCCTGCATAACTGCAAGCATCTTAGAGGCAGTACTTTGGGGACTTATCTGTCGGCTTTGAACTCCTTCTTGGCGATTAAAGCGGATAAACAGATTTCCAAGATACCACAGCTTATTGCGCTACTCAAGCCTTTCAAATTGGAGGACCAGAAAGTTAAGCTTCATCCTCCAGCTTGGGACCTCAACATCGTCCTACAACATCTTAGAGGACCTCCGTATGAGCCGTATGAGAGGAAGCCTCCTTCATGTATTTCGTCTAAAAGACGGTCTTCCTTCTAGCGTTGGCTACTGCGGCTAGAGTTAGTGAAATTCATGCCCTGGACGTCACACATGTTCGCTTTGAGCAGTCAAGGCATGGACAAGCCTCCTTGGGTCTCCTATGGGATTTTGTGGCCAAGAATCAGCTTCCTGGACAGCCAGACAGGCTGTTCTCCATTCCTCCTGCATCTTCAGTCTTGGGACAACATGCCTTAGAGGAGGTGCGACTGTGTCTCGTTCGAGCCCTCAGATGTTACATCCGGAAGTTGGCTTCTAAGAGACGTTCCCGTAAAAGAATGTTCATCCCACTTTCGACTACCTGCAAGGGGAGGTGAACAGGAACACAGTCGACTTATGGCTTCGATCTACGATCCTGACGGTTTTTGATGCCAAGCATCTACCTCATCCGGTGGCGAACAACCCACACGAGATCAGAGCGTTGGCATCTACCTTGGCCCTCCATAGTAATTGCACAGTGCCACGAACTATGGAAGGCTGCTTTTGGAAGTGGTCTACTGTCTTCGCTTCCCACTACCTGGGGGACTTGGCAGTTGAGGACATGGAGGGACTACAGTCCGTTGGTGGTTGCCCAGCAACTTACCCGGCCGGCCGCCCTTTAGGTAATAACACTGTTTCTTACCGTTGGTCTTAAGATTAACCTCACCTTCAGGGTGCGTCGGTTTTTTCTTTGGAGTTCCCTAGGGTTACTCTTTGTCCTGCTTCCAGGTTTGTCCTGTGACTGTTGACATGGGTCTCCCAGGTTCTCCTAATGCATGTGCACTGGTTGCTGAGGGATGGTCCTCTGGAGTCCACACCACCATCCATCTGTCGAAGCCATATGCATAAGACCTATGGTAAGGTAAGTTAAAAATTTATTAAAATCTAAATATTTTAGATATTTAAATACTTACCTTACCATAGGGCGGTGACTCCCTCCCAACGCTGGATGCTCCTCCCCACTCTGGACTCTTCGGACCTTCCTGTTGCCAGTAAAAGTGATTTTTGGATTGTTCGCGCTTGCGCGAGTGGGGAGATCACGTCACTTCCGTGACTACATTCGTAGATTACATGAGGTAGCCATCTAGGGAATGGCGAATCAACGACTGTCTGATCTCTTCTAGCGAAGCTTGAGGTAATATGCATAAGACCTATGGTAAGGTAAGTATTTAAATATCTAAAATATTTAGATTTTAATAATTCTTGTTAATTGTACCAAATGTTTTCATATTGGGGATTGGGGATTACGCAGGCACCAGTTGGTTTAGGTAACTTTGATCTCATCTTCAAGGTCACCATGACACTTTGACCACTTTTCAAACTTGTGTTAAAGCGATATCTCACGAACTGTAGTACACAATATCTTTTAATTCGGTGACAGCCTACCCAGTGTATTCAAATTTGGTAACAGCCTTTATTTGGGGTTTACACAGACACCATTTGATTTGGGTGATCTTGACCTTATCTTCAAAGTCACCCCAACACTTTGACCAGTTTTCAAACTCTTGTAAGAGCAATATGTCATGAATCATTGCGCCCAATATCTTCAATTATACTGAATGGCAAAAGATAGTTTCGAAAATATAAAATCCCATAAAAGTAAGCGTTCATATTTATGTCTTCTATTTAAAAACTTGACAGGAAAAACAAAGTTGCATTTCTTTCGTTGTTAAGTTTATGTCGACGCATCTTCATTGGGTGATTATGCTGATACTGTTCATATCAGACATCTTGTTTGTGAGTTGTAAAGTTGTAAATATTTCATTCTTTAGTTGCACAGAGACATTGCCATATTTGGGGCAAACACTTGTTATGTTTAAATTGAGTGTTCACCAAATAAAATAATAAAATAGTCCAGATAAAGCAGTGAGAGTCTGTATAATGAGTGTGTACATAGTAAACTCAAACAAAGCTAATCAAACGGTTTTTAAACTCCAGTCACTTCATGTGTCATATTATGATGACATACGATTATTAGCAACACAACATCTCTGTAGAGTGTTTGGTGGTTACCGTGGAAGCAAGTAATGTGATCACACAGGACACAGATTTTGTCCTGGACTCCGTGGAGAGCCAGCACGCTCATTACAAATGAGTAGGGGTGCAGCGAGGCAGGCTGGTGTTTGCTTTCAGCACTATTGTCCTGCTGTGGTTGTGGACTGGTTCTATGTGTGAAACCCATTTCTAGTGTCCTGTGCCATGATCTTGTTGTTTATTGCTCACTCACCTACTCACTGACTCATTCACTCATTCATTCACTCAAATCACACCCTCACTCACACCATCACTCACTCACCCAGTCGCTCACAGGACAGTAACTGAATTCTTCATTTTTTCAGGAGTATGAGAGCAAGCTGGAGCAGAATACAAAGACAATGAAAGCCTATAGCCTGTCCATTGCTGCACAGATTGATGGACTCAAAATGGTACCAACTTTGTTTGGGGTCATTAATTTCTGACGTGCAAGAGTTTTAAGGTCCAGGAACATGTTACAACAGCCTGTGTCTTCATGCCAGTGACATGTCTAGCAGCAGCGTCAGTGACGGCGGGATTCATCTGTGTTCACATCATCATCAGTTTGTGCAATTCTACATTTTCATCAGACTAAAACCAAAGGCAAATGAGTTCAGATACATGTTGAGAGTATGAAGTAGTGAGTTTACTCTCAAGTTTGTGCATGTTATCTGAAAGAAACAGAGATGAAAAAGAAACTTGTTTAAATCTTTCATCATATGTTGTGTCAACATGGTCTGCTGGCTTTAAAAGATAAATGTATCATATTTCATTGTCATGGTGACCAAGATTCTAAACCAATGTTTGAAGATCCTGTTACGATAAGTGTAATCCAGTGTGTTGTGTCAGGACTTTTATGGAAACAATAAGTGAGGTATTTTACTTCTATATACTGTTTTCAGACTATGTGGTAATAAAAGAAGCTACTCATCTGGAAATAGTCTTACTACACACAAGATGATTATGACCATGAATCATGTATTGCAAATGTAGGTGTTACAAGGCACATGTTGGTCACATTGCAGTGTTTGCTGTGGTATTTGGCTTAGACAAACTAGGATCTGCATTTTGTCTGCTGAGCACAATGTTTTATATATTACCATGCAGGTGAAACAGAACACCTGAGGCATCAGTTAGGAAAGCTCGATCCGTTGTGGGTTACAATTGTCAATAAATAGAATTTTTATACCAATAACGGTTGTGCCCATCTTTAGGACATGAAAGAATATTTTTGGAATTTCAAATACATAAGTTGAATGGACAAGAGCTTCCTATGAGATGGTGTAATTGTCTTCCTCTCACACCATAAATCATCTTGAGTTCTTCCCAAGTTTCTCCACTTGTAGGTAGCCAACTGTGCTGATAGAAAAACTAGAACTCCAGATTCTGAACCATTTCATGGCCACTGAAGTAGCTGATAGCTGGCTTAAAATTAGCTCCCTTGGACACATGTACTAAACACCTGTTTCTATAACTTGTATCCTGACTCTGAATGATGTTCATATGGTCTTATGAGTGATGCAGCATTTATTTATTTGAGGGTTAAGTGTTTGCTATTTTGGGAGACCTTTGTGTTTAGAATGAGTGAAAGCAGTGCAATAGAATTCTTTGCCCTGTGAGTTGTTCACTAAATAAATATGAATGTTTTCTGTGATTTGTTGTCTCTCGGCAAGATGCATGAATTTAAGTCAATGGTCTGTGTCTAAAGGAGCCAGTATGTGAATATGGGTTCTAGCTAGCACTGCTATAGCTCTTGGCCAACAGATTTTTAGTTTGTCAAAGCATCCTGACAAAACAGGCAGAACTAAAATGACTTTCCCTTGTCAAGTTTTTGCTGGTATGGGTCTTTGAGGCTAGAATACATTGTTTATTGCTTAACAGTCATATACCCTCTGATTTTCAATTTGCGTTAAACAACGTTTGACAAAGAATGTTCTGTAAATGAATTTGATTCACAGTTTAAAGTCCCATTCTTAATGTGTTCCCTTGGAGCAGTTTGTCAGGTTCAGACAGTGGTCCGTACCTAGTCACTTGAGATTCTACACTGATGCGAGAGTTGAAACACAGTAATTGGTTCACATGTGTTACAACAGCCATTAGTGGAGTTCCTTTGGTCATGTTTACATTTTTTGCATTAAAAGAACTGTTGTATCTTACTTTTGTTCCAGAATCAATTAGTACATATATAGATTATATGTATATAGATTATCACTGGTCACAATCATTGCCTTGCACACCCATTCTAGTGGGAAAACAAGGACTCACCTGACAGCAGACACTGAGTTTTAGTCATCCTTTGAATCGTACTTTGTTTTCATGTCTAGTCAAGCACATGTGAAAAAAATACACCAAATGCACAAAATAATTATAAAGTTGTGAAACTGTTGTAGAGTCTCAACCAAAAAGTATTTAAGAAAAATTGGCCAAGCGCTGATGTTTTGAAATTGACTGTAATTAGAAAACACACTATTAATTTATCAAACCTTAGCTATTTTCTAGGTGCTGTTTTGAAACAGGTCTTAAAACAACATTTATGATGTGGTAGGCCTCTCACAGGGATCTGTGACATACAGAGTTGTGTCCCTTATCTCTACTCTGGTATGTGACCTAATCCTATTTCACCCCAGATACGAAGAGGCTTTGAACTTAATTCACTCCCATTCTTTTTAAAACTGCAAGCTAATGTTGATTTGAATAAAGACAGGTTATTATTTCTGAAAGAGATTTGTTGCCATGGTTACAGTTTTGTATAGTACATGTGCAATCCCAATGCAGCAGGAAGTTGTCCAGGATTGTCCTCATTGTCACTTACATGTTTTGGGGGGAATATTCTGGATATTTTCTGTATCCTTGTTAACACTGCCTGTGAATAAGGGTGTGAATGAATCATTGAAGATGGAACAATGGTATGATAATGTAACATGTCACTTTGACATGACTGTTTTATGTGTTAACACTAAATGATGCAAGTAAATCTGTTGAGACATAGTTTAATTTAACTGTGAAATGCCATTGCAGATAGTCTGCACACAAGTTGTTGTCTTCCTTTTGGCATATATTGGTGGAACTCTTCTGTTGCATTTTGTTTCTGGTGTCACTGCGATCATATTTCCAAAAGTAGTATCAAATTATTCTTGTTCCCCACACAAGATGTGGTTACATGGAAAAGAACACAATTACACCTCTCACTCTCATGCACAATTGTAGCCTCACTGAGAGTAAATCGTTAGACCTAGATTTTCACGCAAAGTGGATCATGACACAATCATTATAACTGAATCATTACATCCTCATACAAAGTATAACATGCTTTACACATTACAACAGCATTTGACATAGTTATTGCAGATATTGCTTTAAATTCTTTTACAGTACTATAGATAAATACTAAATGCAACATATCTAGTGTTGTCTATAGTTTGCAGGTCGCTATGGGAGAGTTTGTTTTGTGTGTTTCAGTGTGTGAATGTTATTATTAGCATATGAATGATTCGGAATATCATATTACTTGTTCTCTGTACATGTCCACCACCATTTTAGTCAGCAGGTCTTTCAACAAGCATAAAGACCAATTATTTCAACTTTGAAAACGCCCTGCCAGGACAAGGGAGGTAATAAGGGGAATCATGTTGGCACTGGTTTCACACAGATATGTGAGGACTCACTTAATATTTGAATATAGCAACACAGGGTGTTTATTGTCATTTATGTGAATGTAATTATGTTTGATTTCTTGTCATTTTGTATAAGCGAACTATTTTGAACAAGATAGCAGTATTCTTTTTTAGCTTATTTGAGAGGGCATTTACTTTAGAATCCCAGATAAATCTCTGGATAACTTTGTTTAAGGATTATGGGTTTCTTTAAAAGTTTTACTTCTTTGTGGTCCTTCAACTTCTAATAATCCTATAAAAACATGTTTCAGTCAGTACCATCAGTTGGCCTGATATAGTGGTGAAAATGTATGCCCTGAAGCCTCATATTTCTTTGTTTTTAACACAGTAAAATAATCACATATCTTTGTCACTTGTTTGTACATGTGGTATACAATGGGGTTACTAATATCCCCATGCTGATGTATTGAGGAGTACAAAGGGAGACAATTATGTGTTATACCCTGGTATTATATCCATAATGACCACCTGCTCTGTGTGACATACAGATACTGATATATATACTACTCAAATTCTGAAGCAGATAATCAGGCAATTGATCCGTATTTTTGAAATACTAAATGTGTATGAATCAAAAGAATTTAATAAATACCTAATCCATTCATATTTCTATAGTTAATGCCATGCCCTTACCAATGATCTACAGTAAGGCCAGACCAATTCTATTTCTTATTAAAAGTCTTATTTCAAGATCAAGAACAAAAAAGTTATTTTCCCAGCCTAATTAATTTTTTTTGTCCCACATGAAATTCATAAGATGCTGAAAGTAAAATGCTGTTTGTGTTTTACAGGAAAATAACTCAAAATGGTGATATTTATTTTTTCCATCCTGCCTTTATGTTTTCTGAGCCCCAAATCCGTAAAAAACATGAACAAATTTGGTCTCACCAAATATGAAACAATCAGGTGCTTTTCAACCTTTTTTGAGTAGTATGTATTATGTAAATCAGTTGAAAGATAAAAGTATCCCTACCAAAACTTAGTAGTACACTGGTGTCAGTATATATTATGTTTACAGGGACGTCTTACTTATTGTGTGTTATATATCAACCATGACCTTATGCGGATCACAGAAAGGTGATAATGTCCATGATATGCGAGGTCATATAGCCCTAGCAAAATACCCAAACATATACTGCCGTATTCACCTGTCATGCAATGTGTGGCATCTGTAGTTCTATATCATTATGTACTGGTCAACAAACTGTTTAATTGTCTGAATAATAGAGAGTCTGCTAGATGATACTGTTTAATATTTCCAGTTTGGCAAACCAGGATGTCCATTATTGGGAACATTTTGAGTTGAACACACGATGATGCTGTGTTATTCAGATACAGTGTTGGCATTATCCAATACAAGCTAGCTTGTTTCTTTTTTTTCATCAAAATTAGAATACTCTGATATCAGTGTCTCACTGTGCCATTTCTGTCTGTGACTTAAATGTATGTTTCAGGATGATTGCACTTTCTCACATACTGAAATGTGGCATTTTCTATTTTTTCTTGAGGCCAATGTTATGTACAGTGTATAGTTGTAATGGCTGACTATATATAGAAACAGCAACCACAGGTCCTGTAGGTGGGTATTTCTGGTGGACTGACTTGGAAGGAGATGTATTGAGATATAGTTTGTCTGGTGTTATATTATGGACAAACCAACACTTAGTTCTGATGTACACAGTGAGGTATGTGTACTGTTATTTATTGTCAATTAGTAAATAAACTTGTTTTGTATAATTCTGTCATTGTCATTGCCTTTTTGTTTCTGAGTTGGATGGCTGATAGTTTTTACGTGTTGGTTTGTTGTTTAGTGCAGCGCTTGGCAGTATTCGAGTTATATGATGGTGGTCTGTAAATAATCGAGTTTGGACGAGACAATCCAATGACTAACATCATGAGCATCAATCAAGACAATCAGGATATGACAGTCTGTGTCAACCAAGTCAGCGAGCCTGATCCATTAGTCTTTCAACAAGCATGGAGTGCTGAAGTGAGCCAGCCTAGTGGTTCAGGTGTTCACTTGTCTTACTGAAGACCAGGGTTTGATTCCACCACAAGGGCACAATGTGAAACCCACTTCTGGTGTCCCCTGCTGTGATGTTGCTTAAGCTGATGGAAATCAAACTCGCTCATTCATGGTGTTGCTTTGAAAGAGTCCTTTGAAGGGATTCAAACAGGCTTGAATTAGTATTAGATCCTGTTGGCTAGCTACCATTGTAAACATTTGCATACCAGTAGCTCAATCACCTGTTTTACTGGGCGCTCTTCAGTTAATTAGAGACACTGTCACATCACGTCTTCAACAACACCAACAGATCTAGGAGCAAGTGAGTGAGTTCAGTTTTACGCCACACTCAGCAAAATTCCAGCTATATGACAGCAGTCTGTAAATAATCGAGTCTGGACCAGACAATCCAGTGATCAACAGCATGAGCATCAATCTGCGTCATTGGGAATCGATGACATGTCAACCAAGTCAGGGAGCCTGAGCTTTAGTTGCCTCTTACGATAATCATAGTCGCCTGTTATGATAAGCATGGGTTGCTGAAGGCCTATTCTACCCCTGACATTCACAGGCTACAGATCATGGGAGAGCTTGCCGAACATTATCAAAGATGGAGAGAAGATTCATGCAAGCCCCACAGCTGCCAGACGCATGTCACCACACCAGTATATTGGACCAATGTCACTGAGTGCAGCATTAAGCACTAAAGACATCATATGATAATATTGAGGCTGTAAACGACTCACTACTTTTCAGTTCAAAATATCGGAAAAAAACTCATAAACAAATCACCAATATTTCATATTCAATATTTATTATGGGAAGTGGTCAAAGCTGATGTACCATCACCATCACAGTATAATTTCTTCATAGCCTGTCGGTTGTAGCATGAACCTGGTACATAGAGGTTGAGGGATAGCATCTCAAAACTGACAGAAAAAAACAAAAATGATAAACAGTTTGTCTTATTCAAGCAGGGCAAGTTTCAAACTAGTGACATAAAAACAAAACAGAATTTACTGACTGAATGTGAACGAGACTGATTACCACCTCTTCAGGCAAGGAATCCACCATTACGAACGTCCACAATCAGTCAGAAGACGGCCACCCAGTGCCCTTAACACGTTCCTCCCTCTCCATGCCCCTGAACCATACACTTTTCACACAGTTCCCACTTAGCACCATTTCATTACCAATATCTTGTCTGCGTTTTGTGTAAACATTAAAAATGTTGCACATCGATACAGTTCACTACTCACTAACGTCACTTGTATGCTGTTTTCAAATGTAGTAGTATAAGTAATAGTGGTTCTAAATCATCTCAAATATAAGCCTTATACTTATCAATAGCATAGATTTAGACACCCTTTCAAAAACACCAAACCCAAAATGACAACCCGTCTCCCTTCACACAAGCTCACAGCCAGACGACTGTCACTGTATCATGGCAACAGTGCGTGAGTTAAACAAGATGGCATACCAGCATGGTATGGAGGGATATTCTCGTATAAGAAAGTTTGAGTTACTAACTTTATTAGGGATAAGATATCAAAAACCTCCCACTCTGAAAGATTTAAGAAGGCAAGCGCGCAAGCGTGGTATGATAGGCTATTCACATATGAGGAAGGATGAGCTCATTGAATTACTCAATGTACAAGCCCCTATACAATTACAATTCATGCCTACTGAGCGTGCCATAGGGAAATATTTGAGAGGATGGAAGATGGAAGTTGAAAGAAACAGTCATTGAAGATATAAGGCAATTGGTATTTACTTATACTACTAATGACAAACTACAAAATGTAATTTTCAGAATAAAATTGATATTTTATACTTATCCTGACTCATGCTTAATTATTGCTTACTCTTCTCTTCCAGGCGAGGGTAGTGGAACACCTGAAATCCCTTGAAGTTCTCTTCTCAAAGAAGCGAACATAAAATCACACTCACCCATGTATTACCTCCCTTATCCCGCGCACATGGTCAGCTGACCGCCATGATACTTCACTCTCTCCTGTAGTCGCCCGACACGAGAATGCAAGAATTCAGCGTGTCTGTGAGGGGCGGCTGGGAGGGTTTCCGCCATGAGTCAGGATAAGCATAAAATATAAATTTTATTCAGAAAATTACATAGTTTTCCTTATCCTGACTCATGCTTAATTGCTTACAGAATCCGACGGAAATGGCAGTGGGTCAGGCTACGCTGGATTCTGCTATCAGTTGTAAATTACGTATAATTTCTCCCCTAACAGGAACTTGTAACAGCGATAATTCAGTCTTATTCTTCTCATATTCGTTGTAGATTTTGGGGGGAATCACATCCAGTCGGAAAAAGGTCTTATTGACGTACGTGATGACGCTAATATAGCTAGTGTCCTGTTAGTTTCTGATGCAACTAAATGTCACGATACAACAATCGAAACTAGTTGCGACCATTCTTCAGGCTTAATTATCTCCATAATGAATGCAAGGTCATAATCCCTTATTCTAGTCTGTTCAAGACGTTTGCATAGACTTTCAACCAAATTACTCCACAGAGTATCTGGCTTCCATAAGTCACGTGATAAATCGGGTGAGGTAAGTCAGCGTCGTCGGGGAACTGTTAGTTGCTGAGCAACAAGTGGTCCAAACTGATGAATGTCAATGACGTTCTTCGTGGTTATATCTCGCAGATAATGGTTGGCGAATACTGTATTTAACTCCCAAAAACAGAATTCCAAAATAGTAGAGGCTAGAGCTCTGACTCCATGTGGGTTAGAGGCTAGTGGAGGGTCTAATCCTGCTGCTTTATATGCTCTAAGTATAACAGCTCTGAACCAAACTGAGACGGTGTTGCGGGTTACTTCCGTGGGTGTCTCAATAGATATAGGGATAAAAAGACGCTTGCACTGTTGTCTTCTAGACTTGGTACGTGCAATGCATATTTTCAATGCTCTCACTGGACATAATGATAAATCTTGTGTATCATGCGGTCCTAACATTGATGACAAAGCCGGTATATGGAACTGTCTATCCGGTTGACCTGGCAGTTGATTCTCTGCTATGAAATCCCATCTTAGACCTAAATGAGCTGTTTCCTGGTGACTTGTGTCGAAGCTTGTTCGATCAAAGTTTAGAGCATGAATTTCTGATATTCTTGCCGCTGCAGCCAAGGCAAGTAAAAATAGCGTCTTTTGAGTCAACATTTCAATTGAAGTTCGATCAAGCGGTTCATATGCATCACTTGTGAGATGTTGGGTACAATATTTAGATCCTACGCTGGAGCTCTAAATCTGTGTTGTTGATCTTCCAACTTGAACGAACGCAGTAAGGCAATGAGCTCTGGTACTTTAGTCAGTTTGGTCCCTGTTCCCATGGTGATGACTCAGCTGAAAGCAGCTAGGTATGTAGATAATGTAGAACCTTTCAGACCTTAAGACTGACATAAATAGCATAAATAATCTGCTATTTGAGGATGAGTTGCCTTGTTTGTGGGGGAAACGCATAAACGCGTTTATTCCTTCCCATGGAATGCTGAGCGCGTCCGTTGCCCTGGCTAAGGGATCTGGTACTGGCGACATAAAGGCTGTTGTCTGTTGAATCTCGTTGTAAAGAGGTCTGTTTGCGGTGATCCGAAAGTTTGACTGATTAGTTAAAACACTTCCCGATGCAGCATCCATTCTGCTGGAGATGGACGTAGGGGACGAGATAAGGCATCTGCCATCACATTGCAGGCTCCTGGTATGTGACATGCTTTTACTTGAAGATTCAGACTGTTAACTAAGTTGAACACTTGAAACGTTAGGTACAGCAGAGATAGTGATCTTGTTGACCCTTGTTTGTTTATGTAAAAAGCTACTGCTGAGTTGTCCATGTGGATCATTAATAACTTGTTTCTCAATGCTGTCGACCAGTGGTGGATGGCATGAATGACCGCTTTCATTTCCAACTGGTTGATGTGAAGAGCCTGTTCCTCTTTGTTCCAGATTCCTGCGGCTACCTCATTTTTCAGATGAGCTCCCCATCCTTGTAGAGATGCATCTACATAAAGATGGTTGTTGAATACCAGCTCTAACATATAGGTTCCTGTGCAGACATTTGATCGGCGAGTCCACCTCATCAGAAAAGGCTTCAGGTTGTCTCTGTTGTTGTAAGGAACGGAATTGCAGTCTTCCTCTTCTGGTCATATCTTGCGCTGACGTGAGGAGGCCTAGTAGACACTGCCATTGTCGAAGTGTTAACAAAGAGAGTAAAGCTTGCATTATCATATCTTGAATCCTGACCCTCCGGTCCTCTGGAAATACAATCTCATTCAACGTAGTGATGAAACGAATCCCGAGGAATTCGATATCTTGTTGAGGTTCCAGTTCTGACTTTAGGCGATTTACTAATCACCCCAGTTGTGTTAGTAGCCTGATTGTGAAGTCTAATTGTAGTCTGAGCTGACTTTTCCGTTGATGTGCTTGTATGCCGTCGTCCAGATAAAAAGCACTGCGTACCCACCTGAGGTGTAGATAATTGATGATGGGTTTGGTTATCTGTGTAAATAGCCATGGGGACGAAGATATTCCAAACAGTAGGACTGTCCATTGGTAATGCTGGCCGTTGAAAAGGATTAGATTCTAAAGTCATTCGAGCCAAGTTAGTAGCCTGATAGTGAAGTCCAACTGTAGCTCCCATGATGAGCTTGTATGCCGTTAAGATGCATCATTCTTGGTCTTCAGATCATCAACGTTGAACTTGTTGACATTCCAAGGAAGTCTATTTTTTATGTCTATTTATAGCTGGCTGGCTGTCCAGTCAGAAACTGCCCTTAATTGCTGTAATTCTCTTGACAGGCAGCGTTGAGTCTGCTGTAGAAGATCTATATGTCCTCTAAACAATCAAATGATCCTGTAGACTGCTAAACTAGCGTGTAAACGACATCTTTCCATCGTTGCATGACTGTAGGTCAAATGTAGACGACTTCCTAGGACTGGACAGAGTGTTGTCTCTCGTGGACCAATCAAATTGTAGATGTAACGTCACTAGCTTTCTTTACAGGGTGTTGTCTCTTGGGGACCAATCAGATTATAGACATGACGTCACCGGTGTAGCACATAACTGATCATCGTGAAATCTTGTTCAAACGGTGATAACCTTGCTAGCTTTTAGGCTTGTCTGTAACCATGCTGTTTGGCGAACATGTGTCTAGATAAGTAAAGCGCACGAAAAAAACTTTCGCCGCTTGAAGCTGATGTAGACAAATTGTCTTCCAGGTAGATGTGTTGGAATTTTTCCACTGAAGATAATACCGTCATCTCTTGTGATCGGAGGTGTAGTTTGCAGTGGTATGTTGTAGTCATCTCGAAGAATCTTTGCGACGTATTCATTTGACTTTATTGTTTTATTTCATTTCACATCAAGTTATCAAGTATTCTTTTTGGTTGTTTGGAGGTCCTGAAAAGGACCGTTGAGAAAGAGAGTTGGTTGGTTTAGCTTGCATCCGTCTGTTTGAGCACTGTTGTCAAGGTGTCGATGGACTTGATCATCATGACTTCTCTAACGTCTTGAGCAATCATCCTTGATACCTCTTCAATCTTGTCGAGGGAGTAGATTCAGTCCTGCAGTAGTTGAGACGAGGTTGATCCTTCTGAGAGACGACAGTTGACAGGAACATTCATTCTTCCTCGCAGGATTGCTGAACTTGAGATGCGAGTCTAAATTGAGCCCGTCTGAATGTCGTCTAGCATGCACCTCCTCTTCATCCTCATAGATGAATGCTCTCACTGATTCACAGTCAATGTAGTTGACGAGTGTAGTCGTCTTTCCTCTTACAATCTTCGTTCCATGAGGTTCATCCTCTCCATTGTAAATTGTTGCATGAAGATGCCTGCATCGAATCCATGCGGTGCATGCACTGACGACTGTGTTGAAAAGTTGTCTACGATGCGGGTGAATGCAATCGACATCTGCGATGTCTGTTGTAGATGAGATTAATTCTGAGGTGTTGAAGATGCCGTCGGTGTCAATCTAGTTGCCGATGTCCGATGTATGGTGTCTTCTCTTCGTATCAATAACAGACTTGTCAAAATATTGATGTTCTTCTAAAGGGGAATATCTCCAATCCCAGAATGACTTCTTTATCAGCGAGGGATGATTCTGTGATGATCTTGCAGATGTCGACTTCGACTTCTTGATTGTCTTAGTCTGAAACGGTCCTGTCTCAATGGATGTTCTCTTCTGAGTCTTGGGAGGGGACTCGCCCGACCCTGGACGCAACCTTGGAGATACAGCTGGCTTCTCGCTGGAATGAATCTCATTATCAACAATTAAATGGTCACCCAACTTTATCTCACTAGATTTAGACATGGCTAATGTGATCCCATGTTGCTTGTCTCTGGCACGTCTGAGAACAGATCGTAAATATAATACAAATTCAGACAACTTAATGCAAAATACACAACCAATGTGAGCAGAATATAAAGGTTTACACTGCTGACAGCCATAATCTGCACTGAAAACATGATTTCATCAACTGAGACTAAGTCTCAGTTGACTAAATACGTGTTAGAAATAGACACAATAATTACAAAATTGTATAATAGTAACAAATATATACAAGCCAATAACCGTATACAGCACAAATTTAGTTAGAAAACCGAAATAATGAAAGACATCGCTGCGTATGGGACCCTCGGTGCCTCCAGCCACCCTCGTCAAGTGATAGGGAGAGAGTGAAGTATGATGGCAGTCAGCTGACCATGTGCACGGAGAAAGGGAGGTAATACATGGGTGAGTGTGATTTTACATCCGCTTCTTTTAGAAGAGAACTTCAAGGGATTTCAGGTGTTCCACTACCTTTGCCAGGAAGAGGAGAGTAAGCAATAAAAGCATGAGTCAGGATGAGGAAAGATTTATTGTTTGTAATGAGAGGGAGAAGAAAATAAAAAAAATCTAACACAACAAAAAAATCCAAACAACCATAATTGGGGATGAACTGAAAATTGGCACATGGATTAAGGTGCGGGGTGCGGAGAAAGAGGATGTCTTAATTACCACTTTGGAACTCAAGTTCTGTAACAATATAAAATGATACACTGTACAGCTACATGTTTATGTGCTCTCAAACATATAAAAAGTGAGACATCAGAAAACTGACATGATATATCCGCCTTCAATACTTCTTGCCACGGGATGCTCTACAAGAACCTCCTTCACAACACTGAATGACAGCGCGTTTTGTGGGACTCTTCTCTGCTTTCTTCTTCTTGTATGTGAAACGCAACTGTGAATTGTGTCCCTCTCGATTACGAGCAATTTCAATAGCAAGGAACTGTATCCGTAAACCTGGATAAAAAATACAGGAAAAAATACTATTTGGAGATTAAACAAAAAGTTGCTAGGTTACTGTGCAACAAAAAAGTATGCACACATGACTGCTATGCTTTATATGGTTTAAAAAAAAACAATAAGAACTTTCGTAACTGTCATATGAATGATTCCTGTCCTAATAACATGTTATCTAATGTTTGATGTCTCCCTCAGAGTGAGTGAGATGAGGTGACATACTCCCCTGAGAGAGTGAGTGAGTTTTATACCCTTTGTCAGGGTATTTGTGACACTACAAACAATTACTATGTGTACATAAAATGGTTACGTACCCAAGATTGAGTTTTCCTCTGAGTAATCCTTTGCACTGTCGAGACGTACAAGGGTACCATAGTTGTAGTCTTCGGTCAGGCCTTTGAAGGACTCACAGAATGGACGCCATTTCTGGATATTAAATACAGATTTAATCAGTGTTTCCGTGTCAGCGAGGTCTTAGACGGTCTCCAGATACAGTTTAAGATGGGAAGAGGACCTCGATCTGACATGCACAACTTCCTGTTTGTGTAATCAGCATCATGATGGCTGTCCGTAACCAACTGGAAATAACGGACAATAAGCCACAGGCCCTCATGTCACTGCGAGGATTAAAGATTTTTTTGTAAATACAAAAATTTTGAGATGACCCCTGACTTGAAATGCTTCACAGTACAATATATCTAGACAAGGTTGGACACTTTGGTGTACCCCACCTGCTGGCTTTGCCGGTTGCATCCAAACATAAACATGGGTGATTGGCATTTCGATCACCACTCATGACACCTACCAGTTCGTTAATGTTATTTCTACAAACAGATTGAAAGTTAATTTTGACCCTCAACTAAAAGATCTTGACAAAAATGGTAGACGATAGTAAGTGTCGACCAATGAGAGGGCTTGCTTTGACCACATCCTCTTATGTGGCCTATTGTCCTTGCTATCATCTAGCTTGACCACCTGATCCATGTAGTTTAGTTAAGCCTAGTTTGTAACCAACAGTAGCATTTGGATAAGACTGTCTTTGTTTTGTAGTATTGCTCTGCATTTACAAACATGATCAGCTGATGGTGTCAAATAACTGGTTTACCTCTTTTGCCTTTTCTGACTTCAGTTCATCTTCAGCCAAAACATCCACCTTAAAATCAGGAAATTCTTGTCTGAACTTTGAGTATATTTCATCATCTTCCTTTGTGAGCTTCAGGATTGATGGATCCACTGAGGTGATCAGCTGCAGACATATACATTGTTAAACAACAAATCTTGATGTTAAACAGGGGAACAAATTTACAAAATAAATTAAAACTTAAAACTATTTTTGGCCATGAAATTAATATTACATCATGCATGTGCTCAAGTTGAAAACCATAACGCCCATTTTATTCACGCTATTCTTGATTATACCTGGGTTTCAATCTTCCATTGTACTTTTTGAAACAGTATTCCCAGGTCACTATGTATTTGTCAATGAATAGTTGAGAACAGTTCAGAAAGTGAGTGAGTGAGTTTAGTTTTACGCCGCACTCAGTAATATTCCCGCTATATGGCAGCGGTCTGTAAATAATCGAGTATGCACCAGACTATCCAGTGATCAACATCATGTGCATCGATCTGTGCAATTGGGAACCGATGACATGTGTCAACCAAGTCAGCGGGCCTGACCACCCGATGCCGTTAGTCGCCTCTTATGACAAGCATGGGTTTCTGAAGGCCCATTGTACCCCAGGACCTTCATGGGTCCAGCTGGGAAAGTAAATTATTATTCAAGGTATGTGTATTATATTTTCTAATTTTGATACATATGTCAATGTAGAGATTGCGATCTGGTTGATCAACAATTGTACCAGCACAGATTGCAATCAGAGTCTCTACCAGAAACAAACCTTGAATAACGTTTCACTTTCTCAAATGCACTATTCTTATAGATTTGTAAATAAAACAACATACATGTACAAATGCACAGTCTTGTACATCATGTACATAATTTATCAAAAACTATACACTTTCAGCTATTTCTAAATTATTTTACCCACTACTAAAATTCTTTGCACCTTTTGAAGCTGTCCCTTCTTCTCTGAACAATGTTTCACTGAATAACGATTAAATTGTCAATCTTTGTATGTGTGTAACCTTGGTGTGTGTTTGTTGTTAAATGTGTCACTCAGCAGTATTCCAGCTATAAACATGATATGTAAGTAAGTGAGTCTTGCCCACAAAAAACATAATGGATATTGTGTACAATGATACACAACATCAACCAATTAACAGAACCTGAGGGACCAGTTCTAATCATGAACCATCAATGATGACAAAGATTCTGCTTCCAGAAGGACCTAGTGGCAGTACCAGCAAATTTAGAGTGAGTCAGTTGCTTTTACACCACTTGTAGCATTATTCCAGCACTATCACACCAGGGAACACCATAAACAGGCTCTACACACTGTTCCCATGTGGGGAATTGAACATGGGCCGTTGGTGTGACAAGCAAACATGTTAACCACTGGGCTACCCAACAGTCCCACATATTAAGTTGTGACCCGGTAACCGATGCGGCAAGATACAGAATGATATAGTGTTTGATAGTGTTTCTAGGTTTGTCAGCCCAATACCCAGAGATGCCAACTCGAAATCAGATGAAAGTAAAGTCATTCCTTGCTAGGAGCAATTCCTGAGCCCTGAAGATGAGAGATGGTGTGAGAGAGGGCTTGAGCCCTTCCTCTCCTATGAAAATCTTTAGATTTAGCCTGGAAATATGCAATTTCCTGGCATAGTTAACCAAATAATACTTAACTCAAATGAACATTAAATGACTATTTACTAAAATTCTTTCAAACATTCAAATTTATAAACATTTTTGTATTACTGAAAAATCAGATTTTTATGGGTTATAGAATAATTGAAGATTGGATTTTTTATTTGAATATGCATACCCATATTCAAAGGTTTTGATCAATGTGACTTTCAATCCAATTCAGACATCAATGAAAGGATGACTATCCGAAGTAGCTCAACTCCCTCAACTGCTCACTCACTTGAAGATGTGACACTTACATTGAAGTAGGTTTCGGCATGAGCATAGGCCTTCACTGCCCACTGCAACTCCACATCTGGCTGAAACAGATTATTACAGTTACCATGGCTACTGAACATACATACACTTAATTTTGGGGGTCACCTGACTCATATTATTATAGAACTGTAACACCTACTGCACAGTTGGTAATATTGATGATTGAAATGACTAAGGCATGAAAACTGAAATACATTTAACTAGCCTCCTACTAAAAAACGTGGGACCTCTCACACACTGATCATAAAACAGTATTTTACAATTCAAGTTCAATAAATACTTAATAACAATATAAACATCATCAGTCGCTCAGTTGGTCATATTACCTGATTGACATAATCCTCAGCCTTTGATGACAGGGCTGAGGCAGCCGACTGCATTCCTCCAATACCCTGAATGAATAAGAGTAATTACATTTACACAAACAAACAATATTACACTGATGACATTGCATTTACAATGACAAAGAGTGAGTAAGTTTAGTTTTATGTCACACTCAGCAATATTCCAGCTATATGGCAGCAGTTTGTAGTGTACATAATCAAGTCTGGACCAAACAATCCAGTGATCAACAGCATGAGCATCCATCTGCACAGCCAATGTCAACCAAGACAGTGAGCCTGACCACCTGATCCCGTTATTATTTACCATAAGACCAGATGGAAAATGTATGATCAACATTCCTATGATCATGATATGATTGAGAAATTGTGTTTAACACCACTTTGAACTAGATTCCTGTCATACCACAGCATGCCAGCTTTATGTGGGGAAGTCACAAGTGATGCAAACATGGTTGGTTTGTTATTTAGGTTTAATGCTGCACTCAACTATTCCAGCTATATTGCTGATACAGTTGATGCAGAGGTTTGTGGGCTTTGTTGTGACCCATGAACCTATAAGTTTGAACAAACCAGGAATAAAGGTCAGGATCACGTTTCTGGTTTGCTCAACAGGTTGGGGAAACCTACCGATCGGCCTATAATAGGCCAAACACTTTGAAACAGGTTATTATAGGCTGTTCTGCTTATTTTGCTATAGGCTGATCGGCCTACAATTATGATATTTATCAAATTTGAAGTGGTGCATTTCCGCATGAAGGCATCAATATGATTAAAGTTTTGATTTCCTAAGGTTTTCATTCAAACCCTTTTTGAGAGTTTTCATCACATGATAATGGAGTTTCTAAAAGTGCTAATTAAATATAAGGAATATAATATTTCTGAGAAAATTCACTGAAAATTAATGACCTAGATATTCAGTGTTAATTGTCAGAACGAAAATCTAAGAAAGATTGTGTTCTTAATGAAACATCTTTTCCTGAACATTATATAAATTTCAGTTTTGTCCAAAAACGAAAGGAGGGGGGCATTAACTTTTCATCTCTATGATCAAGTAAAACCAAATTGATAGTTTGTGAAATAATTAGAAACAAGTGCAACTATTGACCTATAGTATAACCATATGATAACAAAACAGGCAGAACTGCCTATGATATCCTGTTAGGCCTATGATAGGCAGATCGGTACCCTGCATCAGTTAACATCATCTGAATAAATTAGGAATTATACTCATATGCTGGAACTGAAATCTGTGTCACAAGCCACACAAGGTGAATGACAAACGACTTGACTGATCTTTTCCAGTCGCACAGAGAGTAAAATAGTGACAATTTTGTTTGGAATGTTTTTCTTGGGAAAATCAAATACTCACCAGGTCTGATAAATTGAAAGACATATTGTCTATTGTCTGTTCTCGTCCTCACTAAATATTTTGTAGAGTATGGTAATCACGTAGCACGTTTTCAAACCCGGAAGTGATGACACAGTTATTCCCCCTGGTCATTTAAAACACGGAAAAGACCGCACAAGATATCCAGGTGTTACCACATTATCTCTATTAAACGTATAGCATTTTTGTTTGATGTAATTTTAATGTGACTCTCAATAACCAGTAATCTATTACAAAAGTAAATGTCTCCCATCTCCTTTATGTGAAGACTGATTTTGTTATGCTAAATGTCAAAAACCCTTAAACCAGATTTTGAAGTAAGCTGACTTGTTCTAGTGAGTGAGTGAGTTTAGATTAGTTTTATGCCACACTCAATAATATTCCAGTCATATGGCGGCGGTCTGTAAATAATCGGGTCTGGAGCAGACAAACCAGTGATCAACAATATGAGCATCGATCTGCACAATTGGGAACCGATGACATGTGTCAACCAAGTCAGCAAGCCTGACCACCCGATCACGTTAGTCGCCTTTTATGGCAAGTATGGGTTGCTGAAGGCCTATTCTACCGCAGGACCTTCACGTGTCTAGACTTGTTCTAAGCAAGAACATATAACATGGATGACTGAGAGAGCTGATTTTAATAAGTCTGTCAACAGAGGAAGGAAAGTGAGCTGTGGTCAGTTGGTTGTTTAATGCTGCACAATCCAGTGATCAACAGCATGAGCATCAATCTACACAATTGGGATTCGAAGATGTGACACCCAAGTCAGCGAGTCTGACCTCTCAGTCCCATTAGTTACACGCTTTTATGATAAGCATGGGTTACTGAAGATCAATTTTAATGCAGATCTTCAGGGATTAGAGGAGTGGTCAGTAGTCATATTCTTAGATATCAAGGTACCAGACATCATAAATAATGCAAAGGTTGCTTTCAATATCAGCGAATCCTGTTTTTTGACTAAGGGAGGAAACCTTAGTGCAATGCAATCAAATAAATCAGCAGACATCATATCCATGAACAGCTCATTGGTTTCACATCACATCTATATAAAGACGATCAAGAAAGTGAATGTGCTAATGTTTGGACGGTGTGTTTTTCTCACTGTGGTTTTGTTTCTGAATTTATACTCTTAATCATGACCTTGTTAGTCCCGATCCATTTATATGCTTGAATCCAGCTGAGACTCAATCTGTTGTATATCTTAACCCATACAGTCAGGTCATGTCAGCAAGAAGGTAATGATTTATGGCACGCTGACATTCTCTGATTAGTACTGCTTATTTTGTACTTTCACAATGGGCATCTACAGTAAGTACAGATGTGCACTATTGTGTTGCTTTATGATAATTCAATACAATGTATTTTGATTCTCTTTTTCCCAGAAAAATTCTTCACAACTTATAACTACTTAGGCTCTTTTAACTTTATACAATACCTTAATATTGTGGATATCTCAATATAATTTCACGGTCCCAGCAAGCAAAATTACCCTTTAATTCAATATTTTCAAAGAAACTTAATATCCACCTACAAATACCATTTAGGGACAAGTATCCCTATGAATCAAAAGGATATGGTAGTATAGAGTATAAATAAAGTATAGAAGAGTTAGATGATTTTGTTTGTACCAAAGTCACATGGATCATTGCATATTGTTTAGACCAGGTCCAGTTATTCATGCATCCTGGGGAATTTTTTTTACATTTTTCCAACAGCAACATTATGCAATAATTATTCTCACATGATTAACAAACAACTTGATATGATTATGAAAAGAGAGAAGTGTGAGGCATTAGTTTATTCCAAAGTCAATTTTAACAGTGGAATTAATAATAACACAATACAATATCTTGCACATATAATTTTGATCATTTCTTATGCACAAAAGAATTTGTTTTACAGAACCATTTATTCTTCAACATGTTCAACAAAAGCAAAGCAATGCAACTTTAAAAATCTTGCAATCTTCGACACACCAGTAACCTCTAAAAACATCTGTCTTGCACTCAATAAATTACTGCTGTCATCATGGTCATACACACAACTTATTTCATTTATCAACGGACTGTGCATTCCACAGATTGGCACTTCATTGGAATTACATCATAATCACAGACACAGCATGAGATACAGGTAACCTTTAGCACAGTTATTCATGCATCATTTATTTCAACATTTTACCTTGATCACATCATGTTGTTTCAACACATCACTTATGTGAAACTAGTGAGAGCTCTGTGTTTAAAAACATTTAACACAAACAGCATTTCACCCATATCATTGCATCAGCTTAAAGTTGTCTGAGCGTCCAATGAGAAAGTCATACTTCAATTGATACTGTGTAGATCCTGGTACTCCTGGCTGACAATCTAAACATTATCATGAAGTAATTTTGCTTGTGGCAAACGACTTGTGAACGTATTTATGATTTTATCAACTTTTGATAGGACATTCGTCTCCTAGGCAGACAGATTTGACAACCTCATTCTTAGGTCTCATTAGCGCCAAATGACTCCTGAAGATTTCCATCATTCCTTCTTAACATTTATCAATAATGTTAATTATCAATCACAAATTTTGGATCTGATGTCACTAAGATTATGTCCTAAGAAATGAAAGATGTGAACCGTTTGAATATGACATCTGTGATATCCTCTGGTCCACATCAAGAGTAAGCAGAATTTCTCAACGATTACTAGAATGCAGTTGGAAACTGAAGTCACTCTCAAATGAAGTCTAGTCAAGGACACTTTCATGTCTGAGTAAGACTGTTTAATATGCAGCAGAGTGTTGGAAAGAGCTTTGACGATGGCGAATTTTCAGGATTATAAGCCATTTTCTGAATTTAGAATGGGCCACTGCCCTTGTATCAATAGTAAACTCCAAAATTTTTAATGGGCCATTTTGTATTCTAATGGGCATATTGGTCCCTGGCCCCTGCCTTTCCCAATCCCTGATGGTGCATTGAAAATATTTGCTGAAATTCTTTCAGAGGACCCAAGATTGAATACTGGCACTGACTACCATTTCCTGCCCTTCTTAGAACCTGAAGTGTTCATCCTTCCCATCCTGACATAATCCACTGTGCAAGTAACAGAATTTTCACCCATTAACATCTTCCTTTTCCTTTAATGTGGGTCGGAGCAAAATAGTTCAAGTGTCTTTCAGTGCTCTAATAATACAAAAAGAGTATATCTTCCATACTGCTTGAATCTCACATGCACTGTTCAGTGGTGTAAATTGCCACCAAAACATCTGATCAGTTAAAGCATGCACTCATGAACCAGTGCCACCAATTTGACGAATCAGTTTAACATCTTCCTTTTCCTTTACTGTCTTGATGTACATGTCCATTTCATCTGCAAATTCACTAGGATCAATTTCTGTAGAGTTAATCACATGTCCATATTTGGCAGATATCTCTGCATCAATTTCATCATTACTTTTTACGTCTGGGTCACTGTCCTCAACCTTTCTCTTTCTACTTAAAGGTGGTCTTAAACATAGTTCTGTTCTGTCATGACCCAACTCAGCTGATTCCCCATTTTCTTCAACAGCAAAGGCTTTTCTCATGAGACTAGCTTTGTACTTAACTATATCTTCAATATAGTAGCGCAGTTGTGTTGGCTTAATGCTTTTAATCCATGGAATACGTTCTGCCATTGCAAGCAAAATATCCTTCATTCTTTTCAGGATGCCATTACCTTTTGGAAGACGGAGATTGTTGGTTTTGCAAAATGATGACAAACTGACACAACCAACGTCTGATTCCTGATATGACAACCAAGCAAAGTAGGCTGCTATGACAATGATAGCTTCTGGACTTCGCCCACTAACAAGCCAACATTTATCACATATCTGCATCAATTTTTGGGTTCTTTCAATAATTCTTCTGTCGAAATTTGCTTTCTGCAGTGTATGGGCTGTGAGCTGCCCCATGCTCCATCTTGGCAATTCAATTTCCATTATCTGTTTCATTCGACGTAACATCAAAATGAAGTCATTGATGGGTAGTCTCCTTACACTTGTCATTTCTCTTGCAGTGATTGGATACTCATGTCGGCGCAAAACAATATACATACAGCAAGCACCCAAAGCTTCTTTGAACTGTTTGGATCTATTCCTAACCTCCATGTCTGGATGTTTACATGCATTCTCATATACCATCATTCCTTCTTCCTTCCAAGCACTGCTGATGCCCCCAATCGCACTGCATATGCACGTGATTTCCTCTACACCAATGGGGCTGACAAAGTCACTTTTCTTATCGGCATCTCTTTTAGCAGCGAGTAAACTTGAGCTTGCCCCAGTGGGCAGGGCGCCGAGTGACGGAGCGTTGAAGTAACATTCTGTACTATCCTCGAAAGATTGGTCAGACACAACCAAACCACACTCGGAACAAATGGATTGTTCATGTGCTCCAATCTTATCTTTGATGACTGCGTCTTCTCCACAGTGTGGACACAACATTGTAAAACTTTAACTTCCCTTGAAAAAACGTTTTGCAGACACCCTAATATTTGTAGGAAGCAAGCTGGAACTAGTTCCCGGCACTCATTGCGCATCGACTACTTCAGGTAAGAATAGACCGATCCCAACATGAAATTTCTCTAGCTAAAGCAATCTGCCCCCAGAGAGCGCACGTTGGATGCCATAGAAGCTCCACATCACCGTTTGGTACAGTTGTTACCGTTTAGAGCGCAACAAGATATTGCTGTGTGGAGCTTGGCATAGCAGCGACGTCAAATTTCGATTTCCGGGTTCAGTCTCAAATGTGAGCATTCTTGTCGTCTGCTAGACACGGAAATGACTTTGTGACAAGACTTTACTCCCAATTTTCGAAATGCCCCTACCCCACACTGTACGCACCCTGAAGCAAGCATGTCTTCGCAACATATCAAAGAACATGGATCGACTATGGAGTGCAGACTTCGACCGTCTCTTCGCGGATACCCCGCGCCTTTACTATGTTCTGGGCCCATTCGATTACATGAGTGAGTACTCAACATTCATTGACATTTATTACATAGATCTCATTGCTAACTCGTGGTTTATGTTTTTTGTTACTCCCATCGATTCACAGTGGCTGTATAGATGCGAAGTGTCCTGAATGGCTTGGCCTTAGTTATCGATTTAAGGTCGGTTCCAACTTTCCGAAAACTCTTGCCAAGAGAAACCACGCCTCACGATTAGAATTTTGTATTATATTTAGTTTCCATGTGTCACTGACTCTGACGTAAATATTACCTTTTTACTCATCATGTTTTGCAAAAGATGCACAGGTCTTCAATGCAATAATTAACTCAGTTTATTTTCAGATTGAATTATTATAGCTTATATCCCTACATAAGTGTTTAAGGAATATGAGAATGCTGTACCTATGAAAATCTGGCATTCTTGGGCATGGATAGAATGCATATCTACCTCTTACCCACAGTGATCAAAGAATTATCATACATCCATGGACTTTTC
Organism: Haliotis asinina; assembly: GCF_037392515.1. Classification (NCBI taxonomy): domain Eukaryota; kingdom Metazoa; phylum Mollusca; class Gastropoda; order Lepetellida; family Haliotidae; genus Haliotis; species Haliotis asinina. The sequence continues at coordinate 3,846,740 of NC_090294.1, read as the reverse complement.
ATTCAGTACAGCATTGGAGCAAGGCATGACCAAGGCAATCCAGAATAGGCCTAACAGCATGACTAGATTACAGAATACTGGACACCTTCTGCCATCTTTGAAAGCAAGCGAGTCAACATTTGGTTAGGGTTAGGCATTCTCTTCCCACAGAGGTTACTTGTCATATCTTCCTACGAACCTCTGTTCTAATACGGCCATATTTCGTGGTTCTCATAAAATCCCATAGCGGCAACAAATGGCAGCAGATTTATCTCCTTTTTTTCTGTCCAAATCAGAACACGTGTTACACTGACTTAGATTCAACTTGACAAATGCAAGCAATGTGGAGAAACAAAAATGACATGACTGAGTTCTGTCTAGAAGAAACATTTGAGTATCGCGCTCGGGAAGAGGTTCTAGTTTTCATAATGCATCCGCAAATGATCTTTCGAACGATCACTACTAAATCTGATTGCCTCCAGTCATGAGTCTTGAATACTTACACCATGAAAGGGTTGTGTTAGAACAGAGGTTACGTAGGAAGATGTGACAAGTAACCACTGTGGGAAGAGAATGAGGGTTAGGGTACGGTTAGAGTTAGGGTTAAGGTGGCATCACACCAGGTATCTGGTATTCTGTAACTGTACCAACGGCACTACTATTGAACAAATTAGTCGTCCACAAGTTCAGTAGCAGCAGAGGGCTAAAGACTTGTCAGACAGAAGCTGGGTTTTGACTCTGAATGGCAATTAAGAGTGATACACAAAAACATTGAGAATTTAATGACATGTTAGAAGATGCATTGAAGTAACCCATCGATTTTTTGTTGAGTTTGAAGAAAATAAAACATTGTGAAATACAGTGAAAAACAAGGGTGCCTGAACACAACAGCCTATGTGGAAGACAGACTTCCCATGCAGCTTGTGGGAAATGGGCACTGGAAGTTGTGAATCGGTTCCAAAGGGCTTGGAGTACAACATAGCAGTTATCTGCCCATGATGTCTTTCTGGGTCATCCAGTGTGAGGTTTGTCCTGTACTTTACCAGTGGCCTGGAATCTGCCCCTTGATCTGTGAATGACAGAGGGAGATACTTGAAGACAGTGAGCAACACATCCTGTGGATTCACCTCTCAGTACCCATGCAGTGGCTGTTGTGTTTGAACATTTGCATCAAACATGGTGCTAGTGTGTTTCATCACTCTTGCTTTTTGTTGAAAATGTTTCATTTTACTCAAACTCAACAAATATTGAGTTAGTTGCTTCACTGCATGTTCTAACATGTTGTTTAAAGTGTCCCTTAAGCACACAAAAAGTTTCATTTACCTTATAGTATACATGACCTTACCACGTTTAAAGGGGCACTGATGCGGAACGAATAATGTTTCTTGCCAACAGTCTAATTACGAAACCAAACTGCAAATTGGTCAGTGCCCGCTCCCTCGACCGTGACGGACAAAGGGACTGGGCTCCTGTCCATATTAGCAGAATTTCTTTGCCTAAACAGTCAGGAGGCTGTATGCTCATCATATGCCATTATTTAAAAATATCCATGGTAATCCTTGTCTGATCGTAACAAAATATCCCAGCAGTGTAGTTTTTCGGATGCTTGGATGGTATGGTGACGGATCCAATTTGATCCTATTTCTTTGTTTTTAACCTTGATATTTAATCATGTTATGTGAAAATATGATGTCTACAGGCACGTAGCATGTAGCAAGCCATTTGTTTCAGTCTGAAAGATTGCAAAGCTTTACATAAAAACGATAACTTAGAGAAACCTGAAAATCTTCTTACGTAAAAAAACAAAAACAACTTATTACACCAAACGAAGTTCCGTTGGTACCTTCAAAACAGTTTCGGCCCATAAGTGTTTTCAGGCTGCATGCGACACAGAGATTTCATCTTCCTTGCTGTAACTCGCGTTTGATGGTGTAAACCTACATGTGTTATTTGTCATCATTCTCTGGATGGTCAGTTAATGAATGCATAACAGGTATAATTAGTAGTAACACCAGTCAGGTTACACAACAAAGGTTCCCATTTGGCATTTCTCCTGTCTGGAGTAAATACTCAACATTATAAATTAAGGTCTGTCAAATGTATTGTATGTTATGTAATATGTGCATGTAAGTGATGCAAGAGGGTTTATCAGCTGAGTTACAAACACATACATCGATCAAAGGATTAACTGATAACACACTGATTGATACTTTTATCTTCTACAGCAGATTTGTCAAAAGGCGGTGTGTGTAGATGTACTAATCTATACTGACTACACCCTGTCGTAAAGTGCGAGTGTGAAAACAACATCCTCCCTTCAAAGAATTATCCACCCTTGCATTGATTGATTGGTAAATTAAATTACTTAGAATGGCAGACATCATACAATTAGTTGTCAGGTGTGCTGTCTTGGGTGACCAGTGAGAGGTTTATCAGGTTTTCACTTATGTGAAAGATGTGAAATGATGTGTTACTTTTTCGCAAATTAGACTGTTGTAAGACACACGACACAGAGCAGGATTATTAACCAGCTGCAGACGAATGGAATATCGTTCATTTATGTGGCTATTGATGAATACATTCCTGAACAAGGTTACCCTGACATTGTTGCTATAAAATTAGTCTGTTTTACATTCATTATTTGCATTTTGTTTTGATTTATTTGCTGTAGCATTCAGCAGAATCTGTATAACAGAAAACACACACTAGATCGTATATATGTGTGAAACAGGATCCACATTGGCAAGCTATACTGTTCATTGGCTTTGTTATTTTTCCGTCTTAATAGTTTTTTACCATTTCTACCACTGGCAGATGATTAATCTTCAAAGTGTTTCATTTGTTTACATAATACATTTGTAATGAAGTAAAAATGACTTCACCTTAGTTGATCTGTCTATAATTAAACTCTCAATTGCACATACGGACTGCGCAGCAGAGGTCACAAACCACTCACGAATTCTGGGATATCATCTGGGTACTCAGGGGAGAAATACAATAACAAAAGTTTACACCAGTCCACGGAAATTGCTTCGCATCAGGGCCCCTTTAAGTTGACATATGACTATCACATTCTAGAGGGTTCCCCAACTTTTTGCCTGTAGTATATTTACTGCTTCACTGCATAAGATTCAAATTCAAATAGACAGACTTGTAGGAAGCTTAGTAGGTGGCCTGACTTAGTTTGGACAGAGGTGACTCAAATAGCAGAGAAATCTGTGAAGAGCCTCTGGCTAACCTGATGCTAGTCTAAAGGCTTGACCTGAAAACCAAGTCACTCAGAAGCTTAAGGTGAACAGATAAGTTATTACATGACAGTGACGGGTTATTCATTTCACAGATTTTTGTTTTCTAGCTTCGGAAATGATTCAAGAACTTCTGGACACCCTGTGTGCTGACCACCGAGTTAGAAGGTCACACTTACATCTTCTTCTCACTGGCCGTCTTAAAGAACTGGACTTCAGCAAGTGTTCAAACATGACTAGCATGCTGCATCTGGTTGGCATCAGATGCCAGGTGAGATGTCATACTTTGCTAACTTCTGTCCTGGTGGTATGGCTGTCTTTTACTTATGTATACAACTCTCTAAATGGTTGGTATTTAATGCCAATCTCAGCAATATTTCAACTATATGTTGGGAGTCTGTAAATAACTGAGTCTGACCCGGACAATTCAGATTTCATTGCTGTGGTGTCATTCTTGTGAATTATCTAAACCTGAGGCCTCTAAGACTCCATGCTCGTTTCCTTCTTTTTTCAATCATGACTCTCAAGCTTGAAATATAAGTTGAATATGTATGTGTATGTTACAGTCAGTTTCTGAAATCAGTCGTTTCATCAAATGACTAAGACAGTCAGCCACTTCGCGTCACAACAATCAATATACTTCAGTCATTTCATGAAATTCCAATAACATCTTCACAAGTCCACAAGTTGATCACAGTTTCAACATCGCTTATTTTCACTAACAGTTAAAACTACTATGGCAATGACTGTTGCTCTTCAGCTTGGCATCAAAGCATTTACACCTGTTTATTTGGCACTTGCTGTGTCCAGAGCAGCCACACCTCACTAACCCCTGTCCACTACATATACGGTAGATGAAATGATAAAAATGGTTGACCCTCTTAGTCATTTCACAATGAAATTGAAAATTTTAGTCATTTTCAAAATGACTGACTTCACAATCTGGCTGTAACATATATACATGCTGAGTTTTGATTTCTTCCACATAGCAGGGTGGCGGGGTAGTGTAGTGGTTAAGGCGTTCGCTCGTCATGGCAAAGACCCGGGTTCGATTCCCCACATGGGTACAATGTGTGAGGCCCATTTTCTGGTGTGCCCCGCTGATGTTGCTGGAATATTGCTAAAAGCGGCATAAAACTTCACTCACTCACTCACTCACTCATTCCTCATAGTAGACACACCACTGTTCATTCTTTTGTCTAAAAAACATTTTCAGTACATTTTAATTAAGCCTGCCCAAGTTTTCATTGCATTTCATGAATTCCTTAATTGTCTTGAGGTATGTCATCAATATAGATCAGAGAAAAAGATAATCATTAACTGATATTGATCAATTTTTGATAAATATTGAAGAAATAGCTTAGAGCAAAATTGCCCACAAATTCTGAAAGAAATCAACACATTTTTCTTTCATATTTTTAGAAGCTGACAAAGTTAGACATCTCCAACTGCAGTGTAGCCAGCCAAACTGTTCTGTGCAGTATTTTTCAAGGTCTTCCATTGCTTCGCTGGCTGAATCTACGTCAAACAAAGACCAACGACCAGGTTTTAACCACTATTCTATCTTCATGCAAGAAACTACAACATCTGAATCTATTTGCCTGTCCTGTTACTGATCGAGGAATCACCAACATTTTCCAGGAATCTGAGAATGGTAACAATTCTTCAGATATGAAGCAGAATAATACCTGTAGCCCCAACAGTGTGAGTCTGACATACCTTAACATTAGTGCCACAAAGATCAGCAGTAAGGGAGCTGTCATCATTTTGAACACATGTGCCAATCTCCACGTTCTGGTGTATGCAGATGTTATTGATGCTGTGGCTCAGATAAGCAACTCCTCAAACCATGAACACATTCTCAAGCTAAGGACACTCAATGCTAGTGGACTCAAATGCAGAGAGGTCAGCCCGGAGTCGGTACAGCTTGCTGTCTTACGTTGCCCTTATGTCACCGAAATTAATTTTTACCAAAATGCAAGTGATTCAACATTGCAATATCTCAAAGAATTAAAGCATTTGAACACCTTGGAAATTACAAGTGACCAGTGGGGAGACGTGACATTCTTTGATGGTCTGAAGCCTCTCTTTTTGTCAATAGGCCCCAACATTCGGTCCCTTGGCCTGTATGATATAAAAGATCTTGATATTGGACAACTTGGCGTTCTGTGCCCCAAATTAAAACGACTAAAATGTGTAATGGCTGTGTTTAACTCTGTTGCATTTATTGACACTCCATTATCAGGAAATGAACTGAGATCTGTTTATAGAGATCTGGACAATCTCATGGTTGTGATTGGAAATGACTGTACCGACTTTAGTGCATCTATGTTTGAACAAATTTTAGAAAATGCAACTGGTCTCGCTGAGCTGCATTTGATCAATGTCCAGTGCATGTCGTCTGATCTGCTGCTTCGTATCCTAGCGATGCATGGTATGCAGTCTTTGTCTTCCTTGACTCTGGAGTCTTGCAATAGGATCAGTGGGGATGCAATATCAAGACTGATCCATTCTGAGAACCCCTTGCATGCTTTGTGTCTGAGAAACTGTCAGGACACCACCCAACAAGATTTTGATGGTTACAGGAAGTATGTGAAAAAACACAACCTCCAGCTCTCCATAGTATGGGAATAAATATCAGGAATATGAGTGAATGTTTGATGCTGATACTAGTTGCATGCTTGGATTATGGCTTCCTGTAGATAATGAAGCATGAACCAATGTTCCAGTGATCGATAGCATGAGCAATAATCTACAGTATGACAGAAGCATGTGTAGCCCAGGTAGATCAAGTTGTCACAATATTCAGTCTACGTAAACTTAGTCTCAGTGTATTTCGTTACACTCCACCACTGAGTCTAACAAAACCTAGTAGAAGGTCGCGTCAGGTAACCTTTGAGTGACCAATGACCGTCAAATCAAACGCGAGACGGTTAAATAGATTTAACCAATCAGAGAACAGCTACTATTTAGGGATCGGAGAGACTTTCAATATGTTCAGACCACTGATACAGATCTCTCCACAAACAAAAATCTGCATATAATACAGTTATTTGGCCTGCAGTAGATACGCTTTGGGGTTTCTGTTGACATGGTTACCATTAGCTAACATTTCCACAAGATGACAACCTTGAATATTGCCCAAAACACTATTTTCAGCAACTGTTTACTCACCGTTGTCATGGTTGTACGTACACCGTGTGCATCACCCGGAAGCGAGTGTATGCAAAATGGCATTCGGGATCGTTCGGGTACGAACCTTTTTGAGATAAAGGTTCAGAAGGTATGTGTGAATATGCACTTTTGCGATTTGGTAAGCTGTGTTCTGATTGGTCAATCTCAAAGGTTATCACACGCGACCTCTCATGTTTTGTTAGACTCAGTAGTATAGTGTAACGAAAAGCACTGAGGATAAGTTTACTTAGACTGTCACAATATTATTTATTAACACGTCAGTTCTTTTAGACTGATTTCATGCTGAAGTTTGTTGTGTATTTGATATTTTATGAATGTTACTTCCAGAAAATTAACATTGTATTTCAATGAGAGCTTCATTCTTAAATAATATTTATATGTGCTGAATATATAATGTTTTTGAAATGTTGATCATTGCATATATTTGTTAGAATTCTACCTGTGCTATGTCATCAGCCATGAATTCACATTTTGGTTGTCATCACACCATAGATCTTTGTGTATTTACAGATGTCCTCGTCACTGCAAAGTAGGACTGCTACCAGTATTGCACAATATACTTTTCAAACAATAAGAGTGAATTCTTAGAGTTCTCTCTCTGTTGGGGGACTGAGGATGTAAAGTTCCAACTCAGTCCAATAGTTTCAAAATATCTTTTAATTCCTCAAGTTCCAGCGTTTCTTGTGACACTTCATCAAATAACAATCCACACGATGATAGAATTACTATAACTAAACATTATCTTCACAGTAACTAGACATGAATGAACAGTGAATGGACAGTAGCTGGATAGTGGCTGGATAGAGGCTGGATAGTGGCTGGAAAGGTTGAAAAAACATATGTCCTCTGAGCCCACAACAAACAGTCCTAAATTGCTAGCTTAAAAACTTACTCCTTCAGTATGTTGAAGTTCTATCTCTCTTTCTCACACTCTTTCATTTCACGTGTGTATCTTAAATTCTTTGTCAGGACACTTTTCATTCTTGATCAGGTCAGAGCCCATAAGACCCCACCAAACAGTTAGTTTACAGATCTTAGTTAATGTGGTATGTCACAGCACTCACCAGTCGCCGTGATGACAGAAGTAAAGCACCTAAATATAACAGTTTCATAGTGCATTAGAGGTTTGTGTCATGTCCTAAGATAAGGCAAATTCCTGACAGAAAGTTTTTTAGGCGGTCACAAACTGACGTCAACTATTTGGTGGACACGGGGAAGTTTTACATCTAATGAATATGCAAATGAGGTCACCATTACCTCATCTTTTCTGAACTTGTTGAACAAAGCCAATCGTGCGACTGCTTATGAATATGAATATTAATTATATATGACATGTTATTTGGCTTAGGAAATCGACATTAGTACTCTTCATGTACACGAAGGATGTTTAAAGGAACTTAAGTTCATTGAAAATCGACTGAATCGCCATTTTGCACTTTTTACATACACGAATTATATTCAAACGAACTTTGGCTTATTGATTTCACTTACTCCTATGCATTTATTCTCTCTCTCTCAGGCACAGAAACCCTAACAAAGTTCCAAATATAATATTTTGTATGTACAACAAATGTCTAAAATGAGCTCTAACAAGAAGTATTGCAATATGTTTTGATAAACGCTTCCAACTTATAGGGTAAAAAGGACATAAAGCTTTGTAATTGTCTCTGTTTTGTCTAAGTTAAAGTTCAAATCTACATAAATGTTTATGCACAGCGGATGTTTCCCTTGTAATTATTTGACAAAATTTGGCAAAACAACATGTTACATGCTGTAAATTGTACAAAGGAAAATAGAGTTGCTAACTATCCAACCAAATTTTGAGACTGCTGTTGTCAGAACCTTAGGGATTGGGGTCTTAGTATAGAGAAAATACGATCTGCATATGCAATCATTGCCACCCACTGTCAAACACTTTAGCTCCCAATACCTGAATCACAATGCATGTGCCAATACACATTCTCTCTTCCTTAATCACAGTAACTCATAATATTCTGACACAGTCCATTTCATGATCCATTGAAGGCTGAATTTATTCCAGATCTTATAGTTTGTACATTTGGAAACTTACCCTTTATACTGTCTTTTTGTGGTATTTGACATACTTTTAAAGCCACTTCTTGCACTTGCTTGTTATGTCAGATACAGTAGATATTACTTGATGAGTAGGTATTACAAGCATGTTTCTAAGATGAAATATAGTCCACATCTGAAGCCATAATGGTCTACAGAGCTGAAACATCTCCACAAAGCAATACGTTGTTCTAGAACCGTTGGATTTGAGATGGGAAACCAAGAGATGACAGCCATAGGACTCACAGAACTAGTTAAAGATCTGAAAGGGCCATTTGATTTAGAAGGTCTCAAAGTAAGCACATTGAAGATCAAAGATGCAAGGTCTGACGCATATGTGAAATGGATCAGTCTGCATTCTGGAAAACTATGCACTCGAGAAGAAAAGTTCACCAAACCGACATGGGAGGTGACATGTGTTTTCAAGAAAGAATTATCACTTGTGATCCTAAAAGCATTGCAGATGGATGGAGTGGATTTTTCAAAGCACTGTATAAGCCCTTGGAAGATCCTTTCTTTGACTTGGATCATAAGGACTGTTGAAAGTGAACTTCTTTCTACAATGTGTGTAGATAAAGCAGTGCCTCCTGTTGTTTCCAATGAACTGAACTCAGTCATTTCTAAATTGAAAACAAGCAAAGCAATGTGACCAATGAGCATATCATCCATGGGAATCCTGGTTTAGTCGTCTGCCTGCCTTACAGTAGGTTTTGTACTGCCTTCAGTGAAATGCGGAGTTATTACACTGTACAAAGGTTGCAGCAAACCAAAAATGTTTGGGGCCTGTTACCAAATAGTTACAGAGCTAAAACACTTCTTCCATCTATATATTAAGTATTTGAATGAGTACCAAAGTCACTCTTGCAGAAGTTTCACAATCCGTCATCGCTTCAGCATGGCTTTAGAACTGGAATAGACTCAACAGATATGTAATTTCTCCTCCGAGAGTGCTCATCATATTCTATGGAAAATAACTCTGTGAACTTTACAGCTGCTTCTTTGATGTTGAAAAAGCATTTAACTGTGTTTGGCATGATGGTCTCTTCTTAAAGCTGAGATACGCTGGGACTCCAAAAGTACTTCTTGATGTTATCCTATCAATGTATGCCACTATGCAGAGCTGTGTTATCCATAGGGGCTACTCAAGCAAGTGGTTTGACATAATGCAAGGGACTAGGCAGGGAAGTGTACTATAACCATGGCTGTACCAGCTATACCTTGACGAACTGCTAAGGAGTCTTTCAGCCTCACTGTTCAGAGCCTGTATTAACACGATCCCATGTGCTGCACCCACTCAAGCTGATGACATAACACTGCTGTCCTTCACGAAACATGGTTTAGACTCTCTGTTGGCAATATTTTCTATGTACAGCAGTAAATGGTGGTTCTGGTAAAAAAGCAAACAAGAGCGTTGTCATAGTCTTCAACTATCAAACTCAGCCTACAAACGTTCCCAGAGAACCTGGTTCCTGGGCAACAAGCCAAATATAGGAGACTGACCTGCATACTCACCTGGGCACTGTAGTATCCAAGAACATGAAATCAGCAGAGCAGGTTGATACCATCTGTAGAAAAATAAGGTCAACCTTCTTTGCCACCCAGAAACATTGGTATTCATAAAAGGTAGCTTTGCCCTCTAACAGCAGCAAAGATTTATCAGTCAATTGTCATCCCGCATACATTATACGGCTGTGAAACATGTCTACAGGTTCCTGTAATTCAGCTGGAATTGAGGGCACACCGATTTTGCCTGAAAATAATCCAAGACCTACCAACAAGAACTAGAACCGGTATGGTGCTTTCACTTACAGGTATGCTGCCAATCACTGCATATATAATCATCAGGAAACTGTCTGCTTGGACGACTGATTACATGCCCAACATCCTGTTCAACAAAATCTATTGCGCTATATCACTACTTCAGCAATACAGTCAGCAACAGTCCACTCGCCCATGTATTTATGCTGGAGATCAAAAGACTGCGCAACCACTATGGACTCAGAGATGCTCAGATCCAATTATGTTCTCTGCCAAGTCCAAACACGAGGAAAACCAAAGTGAAGAAGCATGTTTTCAAAACCAAGACTGATGAACTTATGTTACAGATGGAGACTGATGAACCTGTGCTACAGATGGAAACTGATGAACTTGTGTTACAGATGGAGACAGATGCGAGTAGGTCGCTGTTCCTCGCCAACCACAATTGTATATTCCATATCTGATATCACACACACAAGGAAGAGATGCTTAAAGCTGATCTCTCTCTTTTATCATGCACCTAGTGAGAATTGAACCATGTCGACTATGTTCCTTCTTTGTTCATGGTCTTGTGCACCACATTGTCACCTTTGTACTGACAGTGTGGTTAGATGAGAAACCATATCACATTGTCACCTTTGTAGTGACAGTGTGGTTAGATGAGAAACCATATCACATTGTCACCTTTGTAGTGACAGTGTGGTTAGATGAGAAACCATGTGGCTGGACATTCTGGACATATTTGGTGTAGATACATGTCTTCTGTTGGACAATCTATAACAAAGAACGCTGACCGAAGTGCTGCTCGGATCTCACACGTATGACACTGACACCATACAGCTGTTGGAGAAACTAAATAAACCTACCTAGCTACCTTCCATTACTTGTTGGTGATATAGGTGTATAGGCAGTCTATGCCTCAGTGCTGATGTCTCTTGTGACATGCTTCCCCAGTGTACTTTGTCTGATCCGACACTCGCATTGAGAAACGTTAAATCACCTAGATCTGTGACTCCAGGCATTACTCATTGTAGATGAGTATACAAGAGTCAACTCACTTCAGTTTTTGTCGGTGTTCCCAGAACTTAAACAATCCCCCTACATCTCTCTGTGTGTGGGAAGTTGCTGGGTTACTGTCACTGAAGCTCACAGGTGAAGGAGAGTATTGTCTGTGGAGATCTGGCGTAGGATAGGGTTTGCCTTACAACTATTTGATATGTGTGGGAGTGAAAAGGACATTTGCTGAAAATCCAGAACGTTTTATTGTGTGATGACAGCCCAACATGAATATGTGGTCAGTGATGTAAAAAGGTTAAGTATTCAGATGAATTACATACAGCAAGAAGTGATGTCTTTGTTGTTTGTCATTTTGAGGAAATGTTGAGTGATCAATCTGGAGCTTTTGATTGTTTTCTTGTGAAATTATTATAATATTTTCTATGCAACTGACTGATTAATTGCAAGACATTTTGTTCATTTTATGCATTGATCATGTTGAATGGATCTTGCTGAAATACTTTCCCTTGGTCCTATTATGAAGTTTGCTTTTATTGTGCTTTCAAACCTGAAAGTGTCTTAAATGAAGATGTCATATTTTCAAAAAATGTTCAAAAAAGTGGATTCATCAACATCAACAAACCTTATTTGATATGAGCACATGATCAAGAAGTATGTTTGTCTCTCCACTCACTTGGGGGAACCAAGTGCAAAACACATGCAGATGAACTGCACGAGGATCAAATTGCCTCTGAACATGCAAATATCGTGGATGTGAAAGAATTTGCTAATTTTCACTATGTTTCATCATTTATTGAATTCATAATAATAATAATAATCTTTTCAACGTTATGTATTTGTTTTACAACGTATCAGTTTATGTGTATACAGTACCTTCAAACAGAATATTTAGCAGAATCTATTTGGAACTGTTGACTGAAGTGGTTACATGTACAGTAGTGAATATACACTTTTGATGGGTGGTATATTACCAAATATAGACAGTGTAGATGTATATGATAGTGTTTAACACTGAAAACTAGTTTACATGAACCCACTGTGATATTTTGTACCAGTGCATCATCATTCATACACATTAAGGTACATGAAGTATTGCATTTAAAAACCCATATATCATGTTACACTATATTCAGATATATGTTTATTTTTTACCACTGGTATCATGTATACTGTCTGCTTATGAAAGACGAATGATGAAACATGTTGGATACTGTGAATGGTACATTTTGAAAAATTGTATTTGTGATGTTCATTTAGCAGTGCTTCAAGTTGAAACTGCATGCAACTGCCAGGAGGGTGTCTAATTTCCCGCTCTGATTTTGGGAAATATGGCTTGACATTATTCTGTTTGTATTCCATGTATATCATGGTGAGTCAGCTTGACGTGGGAGGTTAGCCACAAGTGAGACTCACAAACATGGGAGGTTAGCCACAAGTGAGACTCACAAACATGGGAGGTTAGCCACAAGTCAGACTTGCAAACATGGGAGGTTAGCCGTAAGTCAGACTTGCAAACATGGGAGGTTAGCCGTAAGTCAGACTTGCAAACATGGGAGGTTAGCCGTAAGTCCAGACTCACAGGCACAATATGTTTCTGACAAACTTTGGACAAAAAGCACTCGTGAAGGTTCGGTGTAGAATAGGCCTTCAGCAACCCATGCTTGCCATAACAGGCAACTATGCTTGTCGTAAGAGGCAACTAACAGGATTGGGTGGTCAGAACTCTGCCATATAGCTTGAATATTGCTGAGTGCGGCGTAAAACTATACTCACTCACTCACTCACTCACTCACTAGGACAAAGCTGAAAGTAGGATTTGGAACTTACGTTCATATGGCAATGGGATGCCTATGGTACACAACTCTGTCTTGTGATTGGTCCAGAACTAGAGTCTTATGAAGCATAGGCATTGCAAATATTTTCACTAGTATGTGTCGGTTAACAATAGGTACGTGTGTAAATATATCAGCAATTCTGGCATCTTTAATTTCATTATGGGAGTTTTTACACTTCCTGTTGATCTGCTTTCATTACAGTAAAGTCATCATAGGTCGATAGTTACTAGTTTTCTAGGATAATAGATCACAGAACTTACTAGTCAATGAAATCCCAATTTTTAGCGGACTCCAATAATGGCTTGTGTTAGATAATGTTACAGCACCTCTGAATCCACCTGGTCAAAGATTTCTGAATCTGACAAGATAGCAAACATGTCCACATGGGTAGCCATATTAGATTGATAACCAGTAGACAACGTGTTCACAGTGAGGTTAGTTGATATTTTTAATGGTATCATTGTGTGTAGTCTAGAGGGTGTAGAAAGTCAATAATGTATAGAAACACTGGAAACTTGTGGGGTTTTTTCATGTCATATTTATATCCAATACTTTGCAAGGTAATCTACACTACATGAACTAATCACCTTTTGGCTCTATATTTTTTATCATGTTAAGCCGATATGGCTATTAACATTAATTTCACATTTGTTATCTTGGTTTTTTTTGTGCAATACTGTCACAGCCTTGTATTTTGTGAATTAAACAGATTTATCCAGACAATGACTAATGTAACATATATTTACCTAAGACCATCACAAAATGGTGAGGGGGGGAAGGGAGATTCAAGACCCAGGTTCAAGTCCCTTGTTCAGTTCCACATGAGAACAATGTCTATTTAAAGTGTTTCCTGGAGTAATATCGTTAGCATGATGGTAAGGGAAGGGAAGCAAACCTCACTCACTCACTAAAATATACTCTTGCCTCCTGTGTTTCCTATAGTGTCTTTACTCTGAAGAAAAAAATATCCTGCTCTCTTTCAGAGGATCTATGAAATAGCTGGCTTCAGTCTTGTGTGTTAGAAGACTAGCTATGATGATGAGGTTGATCTGGGATTCAAACCCAGACCAGTGTGCAATGAAGGATCTGCAGCATCTTATGCAGGCTCATACCACAATAACCAATAATGGTCCATCGTCAGTGATCAATGATGAAGTCTCAGAAAAACTGTCATGTGTAACCATAGTTGCAGTGTAATGCAACACAGGTGAAACTGTGTCGCAGTCCCACCTGGTGTTGAACCCTCCCCTCCCCGAACTTACAGCTACAGGAAGACGCGAAGCATTTCATTGATGTGTTTGTTTACTTGTATGTAAAGTACAGATACACTACAACATACCAGAACACTTGAATCATGTACAAGGGAAATTATAAGATGAACACGTTACATGGTTAGACATCTATATTTCATAACATAATATAATAAAATATATATAAGAGCTTTTAAGGTCATTAAGGGTAAAGAGCAGCAATATCTGATGGGGGTACAAGATATACCAATGGGAACACATTTGGTGTTGTAGGTTTGTCCCTGAATGCCAAGATTCATCACTGATTCAGTCAGTCTAAATAAAACTGAAGTAAATAGGTTATATATAGGTTGATATAAATAAACCTTTAAATAGATCATGCTTAAGAATTGCCATGAGATTCTTACAACATATGTTCTTAAACATCAGCAAATAGTTGTTAAACATTGTTAAACAGCAAAAATATTGGTTAACAGAACTTTGGTTGTTCCCAGCCTGTAGTTCACACACATTTAAAAATGACTGGCATCTGAACTCTAACAAATATAAAACTGACAGTGCAATTTGAATGGAAAGGGAAAATGTCATCATTAAATAAAACCATATATTAATTACCCTAAAAAACTCAATTTTTCTAAATTGAAAGCATCAGTGGTGTGACAGTTAACACACAAAGTGGTACAGACTGAGTTTAAGATATCAATTCAACAGTTATCACTTTACATGAGTTGTAAAGAAAATAGAATACATGTATTAAAAAGAAACTTCTAAAATATGAAATGGATATAGATACATCTGTAGCACTTACAGGTTTCAGTCTGCATCAGTGCAGATGTATATGCTGGTGTTTAATACTAATAACTAGTTTACATGAACTCACTGTGATATTTTGTATCATTGCATCATTGACAGAACATTTATTCATACAAATTATGGTCTATTGCTATTGCAACCTATTTGTATATAGTTAATAAAAATCGAAAAAGGTCAAAACATGATAAGAAAATCAGAGAATCAGAAACAAATTATATGAATATGACACTGACAGCAAGGAGCACCATTGCTTTTCTCATTCATATGCATATTTTATTTTGCGTAGTAAAAAATTGTGAAAAATATAAAACTTCAAAGGTATACTGTTCAGTGCTGGTATGCCATTCCAGTATCAAGGAATATTAGTTAAACATAATTAATCCCAGTCATCTTAATCACATAAATGTGCATTAAGGTTCAACTGAATCTCTCTGGAATGTCTAAACTATGCCACATCTATTCTTATACAGCACATCAACACAGAAACTAGACTAAAAGATAAAAAAGAACTTTGCATCAAAATCCATTGAAATATAATCCCCAGAAAACTAGACTAAAATTTATAAAACAAACTTTGTAACAAAATCCACAGAAATATCCCCAGACCTCATTAAAACAGAAATAAAAAGAAGAAAAACATTATTATAAATGACCATAAAAAAATAAAATTCACATGAGATTCACACTCAAAACTATATGGCCGCTAATCCAAACAGAATGTAACACAGCTGCTGGTATTATAAACTGTTTACAATGAGATACCATTCTCCATCAGCGGCTGAAATACTTCGTAACATCAAAAATGAAACAAAACTATGCAGATCATGCATCACTGAGTTACATGTGCTTGGGACTACACTTTCTTCATAAAGTACAGATTCTAGTACTTTTGTTGGGTTGAGTCCCATCCAGGATTCCAACCCACACCATCAGAGTCCGGCAGTTATTGCCAGCACACAGCTGCCTATCCCACTCACCCAACACTGCTTCCACAAGTCCCAGATGGGACCAGAATCTGTACTTTACTAAAAAAGTGTAATCCCAAATATTACTATGCTACATTTGACCACTTTCTTAATGTAATTGCGTATTCATCACTGAGTTAGATCTTGAAGAATTAATTCTGCTGCTCATTACTTCGTTGAGAACAAACTTTAAAAAGTTTAAAAAGGAAACAAATTTTCATTTGATTCTCCAAACAGTTAAAAAAGCATACATCTTGACTTATCACAACAGAGAATGTTGTTGATGTTTTTTTCCTTGATGTTTTCAAAGATATTGAAAAAAGAAAGTAAATGCCAATTAGAACAGAACAAACTATGTGTATATAAAACATTAATAAAATCTGGGGTTCCCCCAACTACTCACACACCAAAAGAAGCGTCGTTGACAGAAAAAGTATACACGTCATGCACATTTTGTTTCGTTAAATCAGTGCAGCTTGATGACAAACACTGTGTTTAGCAAGACCTCACAAAACATTATTGATAACAGGTCAAATTGTTCAATACATAAAAACTATCTGGGAATACACCAAAGTGCTGTCTCAAAACCTTAGTTATCATCACAAATATTTCACATAGCGCATAAACTGCAATTGAAATGATGCAATGCTAGAATGTTTCTTTTCATAAAATAATAGTTTCAGATACCGTATTGATCCGATCACTGTATCAGATTTCTGATCACTGTATCAGATTTCATCTCCTTACATTATTGCATATGTTTCAACTAAATCACAGGTAGGTTGCGAGGAGTCATCCGTTTTTTTTCACAAAATTTACACAAAAATTTCTATTATTGACTTCATTACAATCCAGACAAATGAGTCTTTCCCAGACAAGTCCATAATAGACAGATTCCACTGTCCTCATATGAACTAATTCAGGTTTCCTTGTCTTCTTTTGAGTCGTATATTCTTGTTAACATCTAGTAAACAAATAGTGGTGCCTTTGACTCTCATAACCCTAGAATCTACAACCCGAGTCGTGCTTGGAAACATTGCGGCAAGATTTATCTACAAAGTTTGACTAAGAATGTTGAGTAAATCACACAATGGTCCCTCCGTTAGAACTGAAAGGTAGATAATCTTGTCTAGTGATGTTTTATTCGCGATTACTGACAAAGTTGTCTTCCGTTGTTTGTTCATGCGAAGTATCTATACCACATGGTGATGTAAGGTGTTAGGGAGATGCTATTCTGAGACATCACATATAAAGACTAAAGAGAAAAGTCCTGCCACATCCTGAGCTTAACATACTAATAACTTGACATCAACCATGTGACCTAGAGTTATCTCCCTTTAAGCATTGTCTTCCTCTTCCCCTTCTACTAGACTATCAACAGATGGGGCAAGAGGGTTGAAGCTGTCAACATCGCCATCATCATCCTGAACTTGGGTGAACTGCCTGGGGGTTGGAGCATGCAGACGAGGTACAAGGCTAGCGCTACGGGTGAGACGGAAGCGTTTTGGGGTCTCGTTGTGGGCGACCCCTTCGTTGGAACGGGAGCGGTCAGCAAAACACTGAGGAGCGTCATCTGGCAGGGGTGCATCATGGCCAACAGTGGATTCATGAGGCATCTGGAGAAAATAGTTAAAATGCTGGTAACTCAGCACCACATGGGGTCACAGTAATCAGCCATCTTGTTTTGGCCTGGGCATGACAATAAAATCTCTGATGATTTACCAAGTTATCATTGCACTGATGCCTCAAATTGCAAAATTGAAGGAAAATACTATAATTTCAAAAGGATGCTAATACTCGGCAGTTTTCACATATCTGCCGAGTAAAAGACTGAATGCATGCTGCCATGAACAGTTATGGACGACAGCATGAAGTGGTGCAGGTATCAGATCTTTACAACTTTGATGACAAACCCTACAGAAACAATGAAGGCAAAACAGGATTCAAAATCACAATCATTGTTTTGGGCATGCCTTAGAAAATTATTGTGAACTGAAAAAGTGGGTAATCCATTTCCCCCAGCCACAACAATATATGCCTGATGTACATTCTCTTCAGGTAACACAAGATCAAACAATAAATCTGAAATGTCTCCTGCATTTCATATTATTTCCCACCTACTGACCAGATTACTTTACAAAAAGATATTGATTAAATGAGTACTGATATATGAATAGTTTTCTTTTGAAATAATTCAAAAACATCTCTCTTGTTACTAGGTACAGGCTTACTACCTTTACTTTCTGAGTTAGTTGAGTCAACTTTGCAGATTTTGGTACCTTTTGGTATGCACTTACCAAAACAAATCATGTGAAATGCCAATTCAACCTATAAAGTTGAACAAAAAATGCGATGAAAAAAAGCCTGCAAAATTGGAGTTCAAACGTTTCACTAAATTCCCCCAGCGCTGGGTGAAAAAACTGGTTTCAACAGCTGTTCTGCGCCGTGTCCATAACACATGCGCAGTGAATAGGTTTGCGGAGCTTGAAACAGTATGCATGTCCAGAGTGTGAGGTTGTGAGCAGTAGTCTAATCTTGGTTGTGTACACAAACAAGTAAATAATCTGCTCGTTACGTCAAAAACCTTGTTGATTGTGGTAAGCAGTCTCTGTCACAGAGAAAGATCAACGTCTAGTTTATTCACACCTATATGTCTGCCTGCCTGTCTGCTAAAGACAACATGCAGTAGATAGCTTCAATCATTGACCATGTGCAGTTTGAATTTAACACCTATCAGACTATATGACATAAAGAAAATAAATTGATTTATGACGCGTGCACCAAAGTCCCGTCTCTGCCTCATTATGAAATTGGGCTGGTGTGATACACATGACATGTTTTTATGTCTGTGGGTTGTAAACAAACTACATTCATTTTTTTTGGATGATTGGATCAGACGGAAACTGGTGCAAACTCTTGACAGTTTCAAGTCCTGCTTTGTACTTGGACGAATGACAGATTCCAGCCACGCAGTAGTTTACCATCTCTACTGAGATGATTTTTGATTGGATCAAGCGCAAATTCAGAGAACATGTATTTTCAAAACCTAACATCTCTATATACATTCTTCATGGATAACAACTTCTTTTAGTGTATATGATTTTGTTTGACAACAGTATATGAATCCATACTGAAACGACGCATCAAGTACACAAAAAAGAAGTTGTTATCGATAAAGAATCTTACTTTCTTGTGACTCGCCATTCAAAAATGCCCATCTGTACACACAATGAACCCTCAGTATATCAGCAAATGAAACAGCCAATCGGAAGCCGTCATTACACTTGAGTGCACATCCACCCGCTATAACTGGGTTCGGTCTCCCGAGGGCTTCGTTTCAGGGGAAGTGAGCTCAAGTACAAAATATTGCACTTTTGAATCGCAATTGTACGCTAATAATTTTGTTTTATTTGTTTTTTTAAAAGCAGCAATGTATATTATATGTCATGAATAAGTGACGAATGTGTTTTAATTATGTTTGATTTTTTGGTTGCATGTGACCTTTATTTATTGTTAAAATTCATTAAGCTTGCAATACTCCTTTCTGGTTTTTCATGTTATGAGTTGTTTGGAAAGCAGTATCCAAAGAGAGCAGTATTACCAGCATGGCTGGAGCCCTGAAGATGTAGGTGAAGGGGTAGTGGATGAGGTTCATGAAGGACGCAGCGTACAGGTCGGCGTAGCGCATCACCTGGCTGGCGAAGAATGTCTGGCGGGATCCTGGAAACAGGGAACATGAAGCTGTAGTTCTCCATTACAACCATCACACTGATAAAATATAAACTAGATGTGGTAAAGGAACTAGGCTGTCTCACAAATAAGGAACTTGTGCCATTTTGATACCAACAGAAGCATGTGTAAGTGAGTTATTGTGTGGATGAATGTGCACTACAATTTGTCAACTGTATGTCGCACACTGTAGAACACCTGGTGTCAGTTTGAAGAAACCTCTAGTGTATCTCTTGTATGATATTGTAAATCAGTCAACCTTTCATAAATACTGTTCACCTACCTTTGTATCTCACATATCCCTATACTTTTGTATCTTATTCCACACAATGCTTGACCTTTGTTAAATACACAGCACACAGGTTTTCATGAAATAGTGCACACATCTCAAATTCTTTTAAATTCTGCATACATAAGGACCTTCTAAAAGCTGCATACCCCTCGTCTAACCAAGAACTGACATCCATTTCTTATACATATCATCACTGGATGATACCAGTGGAGACCAACATGTCCTCACCACTTCTGAAGAGACTTCCCAGAATTCCATAAGCCATATCCATCTCATGAGTGACTTCCTGAAATAAAGACACCAGATATATAATTTTGATAGTAACAAACAAACCCATTTTAACTGAAAAAAGCCCTAGGGAAACCAAAGAGGAAATCTTGACTTGCTTCATTTAAGGCTTTAGAACTGCAGAGAGGGCTTGGCATTAGGCAAAAATAATGTGAGACAGACTAGGGTGACAAGCGAACACTTTAACCACGAGGCAATCCCACCACAATTCCTATCTTACCAAACTTGAGGTATGTACCTCAAGGTGAGTTCTGTCTGGAACACATATCTTACCCTAATTGACGTCTGTATCGCTGAGATATCTGGCTTCACCTGGCTGCTACTATCCAGGTTTCTGAAAAAAAAAGCATAGAACTTGTAATGGTGTTGCACATATTGCATAGTTTATAGGATGTGTCCAGTCTTAGAGATGCATCAGATTTTCGGTTTTTGCATGGATACTTGTGTCTTGGACCCTCCCAAATTAGTAACATTCAACATTTGGGTCATGAGAACCAAAATTTTCAGAATTTATTTGAATGAAACCTTGTGTTTACATACTGAAAGATGGAGAGAATCTGACTGCCGTAGTGTCACATTTCAGATCCCTCAGAACCTGTCAGATGGAGTCCAAACTGATGCAGGTCTTGGACATTCATGCCACAAAGAAACCCAGAAACTATGATCAGGTAGATGTTGATACGAACTAACAAAGATTTCTGGCATTCTGTCAGAACTTCAACTCACTTGTAAATGTCTCCAATCATACAGTCAAGCTCTTCCAGCTTAGAGAACAGGGACTGCTTGTGAGTCCACACCTGAAGTTCCTGTGAAATCTCAGGGACGATCAAGAAGGTTCGCCATCCTCGGCTCTTCTTCGACTTGAGAATGTCTCCATATATATGGTCACCAACATAAAGAACCTCACTGCCATACGTGCCCATCAGCTCCGAGAACTGGTCCACAGAACCTGCCAACAGCACACATGCAGATATATTTGCGATAAATGGGGGTTAAAAATAATGACACACAGCCAGACAGTTGTCACCAAAATCAGTGATATTTTAAGGACCTTCAAAAGACACCACAGTTCCATCTTTTACAAATAAAAGACTGATCATCACTCAGGAACAGCTCATTTTTTATGGGGTATGGGGTATGGTTAGGTTTATAAAACAATGCAACATGTAGGTGTGGGTGTGTGGGGGGGCTTGGAAGTGGATGAATGCATGGTTGTAAGCGTGGGTGAGGGTGAGGGTGTGGGCATGGGTGAAGGTGAGGGCGTGGGCGTCGGCATGGGTGAGGGTGTGGGCGTGGGTGAAGGTGTGGGCGTGGGCGAGGGTGTGGGCATGGGAGTGGGTGAGGGTTAGGGTCTGGGCGTGGGCGTGGGCGTGGGCGTGGGTGAGGGCATGGGCATGGGTGTGGGCATGGGCACGGGTGAGGGTGTGGGTGAGGGCGTGGGCGTAGGTGAGGGTGTGGGCATGGGCGTGGGTGAGGGTGTGGGTGAGGGCATGGGCACGGGTGAGGGTGTGGGTGAAGGCGTGGGCGTAGGTGAGGGTGTGGGCATGGGCGTGGGTGAGGGTGTGGGCATGGGCGTGGGTGAGGGTGTGGGCGTGGGCGTGGGTGAAGGTGTGGGCGTGGGCGAGGGTGTGGGCATGGGAGTGGGTGAGGGTTAGGGTCTGGGCGTGGGCGTGGGTGAGGGCATGGGCATGGGTGTGGGCATGGGCACGGGTGAGGGTGTGGGTGAGGGCATGGGCGTAGGTGAGGGTGTGGGCGTGGGCGTAGGTGAGGGTGTGGGCATGGGCGTGGGTGAGGGTGAGGGTGTGGGCGTGGGTGAGGGTGAGGGCATGGGTGTGGGTGTGGGCATGGGTGAGGGTGTGGCATGGATGAGGGTGAGGGTGTGGGCATGGGTGAGGGTGAGGGCGTGGGTGTGGGCATGGGTGAGGGTGTGGGCGTGAGTGAGAATGAGGGCATGGGTGTCTGTGTGGGCATGGGCATGGGTGATGATGAGGGCATGGGTGAGGGTGTGGACGTGGGTGAGGGTGAGGGTGAGGGTGAGGGCGTGGGCGTGGGTGAGGGTGAGGGAATGGGCATGGGCATGGGCATGGGTGTGGGTGAGGGTGAGGGTGAGGGTGAGGGCGTGGGCGTGGGTGAGGGTGAGGGAATGGGCATGGGCGTGGGCATGGGCGTGGGTGAGCGTGAGGGCGTGGACGTGAGTGAGGGTGAGGGTGAGGGTGAGGGTGTGGACGTGGGTGAGGGTGAGGGTGAGGGTGAGGGTGTGGACGTGGGTGAGGGTGAGGGTGAGGGCGTGGGCGTGGGCGTGGGTGAGGGTGAGGGAATGGGCATGGGCGTGGGCATGGGCGTGGGTGAGGGTGAGGGCGTGGACGTGAGTGAGGGTGAGGGTGAGGGTGAGGGTGTGGACGTGGGTGAGGGTGAGGGTGTGGACGTGGGTGAGGGTGAGGGCGTGGACGTGAGTGAGGGTGAGGGTGTGGACGTGGGTGAGGGTGAGGGTGTGGACGTGGGTGAGGGTGAGGGCGTGGACATGGGTGAGGGTGAGGGTGTGGACGTGGGTGAGGGTGAGGGCGTGGACGTGAGTGAGGGTGAGGGTGAGGGTGAGGGCGTGGGCGTGGGCGTGGGTGAGGGTGAGGGCGTGGACGTGAGTGAGGGTGAGGGTGAGGGTGAGGGTGTGGACGTGGGTGAGGGTGAGGGTGAGGGTGAGGGTGAGGGTGAGGGCGTGGGCGTGGGTGAGGGTGAGGGTGAGGGAATGGGTATGGGCGTGGGCGTGGGCGAGGGTGAGGGAATGGGCATGGGCGTGGGCGTGGGCGAGGGTGAGGGCGTGGACGTGGGTGAGGGTGAGGGTGAGGGTGTGGACGTGGGTGAGGGTGAGGGTGAGGGTGAGGGTGAGGGTGAGGGAATGGGCATGGGCGTGGGCGTGGGCGAGGGTGAGGGCGTGGACGTGGGTGAGGGCGTGGGCGAGGGTGAGGGTGTGGACGTGGGTGAGGGTGAGGGTGAGGGTGAGGGTGAGGGAATGGGCATGGGCGTGGGCGAGGGTGAGGGTGAGGGAATGGGCATGGGCGTGGGCGTGGGCGAGGGTGAGGGAATGGGCATGGGCGTGGGCGTGGGCGAGGGTGAGGGTGTGGACGTGGGTGAGGGTGAGGGTGAGGGAATGGGCATGGGCATGGGCGTGGGCGAGGGTGAGGGAATGGGCATGGGCGTGGGCGTGGGCGAGGGTGAGGGTGTGGACGTGGGTGAGGGTGAGGGTGAGGGTGAGGGTGAGGGTGAGGGAGAGGGAATGGGCATGGGCGTGGGCGAGGGTGAGGGTGAGGGTGAGGGTGAGGGAATGGGCATGGGCGTGGGCGTGGGCGAGGGTGAGGGAATGGGCATGGGCGTGGGCGAGGGTGAGGGCGTGGACGTGAGTGAGGGTGAGGGTGAGGGTGAGGGTGTGGACGTGGGTGAGGGTGAGGGTGAGGGTGAGGGTGAGGGCGTGGGCGTGGGCGTGGGCGAGGGTGAGGGTGTGGACGTGGGTGAGGGTGAGGGTGAGGGTGAGGGAATGGGCATGGGCGTGGGCGTGGGCGAGGGTGAGGGTGAGGGTGAGGGAATGGGCATGGGCGTGGGCGTGGGCGAGGGTGAGGGAATGGGCATGGGCGTGGGCGTGGGCGAGGGTGAGGGTGTGGACGTGGGTGAGGGTGAGGGTGAGGGTGAGGGTGAGGGTGAGGGAATGGGCATGGGCATGGGCGTGGGCGAGGGTGAGGGTGAGGGTGAGGGAATGGGCATGGGCGTGGGCGTGGGCGAGGGCGAGGGTGAGGGAATGGGCATGGGCGTGGGCGTGGGCGTGGGCGAGGGTGAGGGTGTGGACGTGGGTGAGGGTGAGGGTGAGGGTGAGGGTGAGGGAATGGGCATGGGCGTGGGCGTGGGCGAGGGTGAGGGAATGGGCATGGGCGTGGGCGTGGGCGAGGGTGAGGGCGTGGACGTGAGTGAGGGTGAGGGTGAGGGTGAGGGTGTGGACGTGGGTGAGGGTGAGGGTGAGGGTGAGGGTGAGGGCGTGGGCGTGGGCGTGGGTGAGGGTGAGGGTGAGGGAATGGGCATGGGCGTGGGCGTGGGCGAGGGTGAGGGCGTGGACGTGAGTGAGGGTGTGAGCATGGCCATGGGCGTAGGTGAGGGTGAGGGTGTGGGCGGCGTGAGCAAGGGCTTGGGCATGAGCATGGGCGTGGATGTGTAGGGCTGTGATTTGATACACTTATGAGAGCAAGTCCACATAACTATCCCACACTATAAAGCCCCTTACAGCAGGTTACTGAATAATTCCACATCTGGCTGTGCTTAAGACAGGACCAGTTTGCGTGTTCAGTTGGTGATACCAAGACAATGGAATAATGTGTGCACTAACCTCCTGAGTAGATATGGCCAGACTGGATGGGCCCAGTGTGTGTTCCAATCTTCAGAGACCCAGTGGCCTAAAACGGCAGGTGATCAAGGTCAACTCTCCACATGTATCATGCTGCATTAACTCATCAAATCCAGAAAATATATATACTTACAGATTTTCACATGTGTTCAAGAACTGGTTAGATACACATTTCCTTTCAAAGATGTTTGATTCCAACAAACATGAAGGTACACAGACATGCAAGTCTAGTCTCAAATAATTTCACAGGGTGAACTGGAAATTGACATTTTATGACTGCTTCAAATACTGAACATTGTCTCATATGAACTGCCTACATCAGTGTTCATCTGTATGTTTATTAAAAGAAATCCTTAGAAAAATAGAGTCATCATGCTACTTTGATTTCTCCACTACTTAACACAGTAACAAAACTACTGCTTGCTGCTACCCTGACACACATAATGTCTGCCATAAATGTCAACTCACCCGGTCCACCTGGCGGAGGATGGTTCCTTCTGTGAAGAACAAAGGTTTCCTGGCATCCACCACGACGTAATCAAAGTATGATGTCCAGTCTCGCTTGGCATCTGTCGACTGAACAGATTCTTAACATCAGCACTTGTAGTTACACAGTGTAAAATCATGACGTACGTTCTGAATGATTTGTTACAAGGTCATGATGTAGGTACTGAATGATTTGTTACAAGGTCATGATGTACGTTCTGAATGATTTGTTACAAAGTCATGATGTACGTTCTGAATGATTTGTTACAAGGTCATGATGTAGGTACTGAATGATTTGTTACAAGGTCATGATGTAGGTACTGAATGATTTGTTACAAGGTCATGATGTACGTTCTGAATGATTTGTTACAAGGTCATGATGTAGGTACTGAATGATTTGTTACAAGGTCAAGATGTAGGTACTGAATGATTTGTTACAAGGTCATGATGTAGGTACTGAATGATTTGTTACAAGGTCATGATGTACGTTCTGAATGATTTGTTACAAGGTCATGATGTAGGTACTGAATGATTTGCTACAAGGTCAAGATGTAGGTACTGAATGATTTGTTACAAGGTCATGATGTAGGTACTGAATGATTTGTTACAAGGTCATGACGTACGTTCTGAATGATTTGTTACAAGGTCATGAGGTAGGTACTGAATGATTTGTTACAAGGTCAAGATGTAGGTACTGAATGATTTGTTACAAGGTCATGATGTAGGTACTGAATGATTTGTTACAAGGTCATGATGTAGGTACTGAATGATTTGTTACAAGGTCATGATGTACGTTCTGAATGATTTGTTACAAGGTCATGATGTAGGTACTGAATGATTTGTTACAAGGTCATGATGTAGGTACTGAATGATTTGTTACAATGTCATGATGTACGTTCTGAATGATTTGTTACAAGGTCATGATGTAGGTACTGAATGATTTGTTACAAGGTCATGATGTACGTTCTGAATGATTTGTTACAAGGTCATGATGTAGGTACTGAATGATTTGTTACAAGGTCATGATGTAGGTGCTGACTGATTTGTTACAATGTCATGACGTATGTTCTGAATGATTTGTTACAAGGTCATGCCGCATGTTCTAAATGATTTGTTACAATGTCAAGACGTATGTTCTGAATGATTTGTTACAAAGTCATGACGTATGTTCAACAAGGTCATGCTGTATGTTCTGAATGATTTGTTACAAGGTCATATTACACCTGCACCAGTGCTGTTATTACCTTCTCTGGAGGGTAGTCCAGCATGTAGCTCATCACTT
Source organism: Haliotis asinina (assembly GCF_037392515.1). Taxonomy (NCBI): domain Eukaryota; kingdom Metazoa; phylum Mollusca; class Gastropoda; order Lepetellida; family Haliotidae; genus Haliotis; species Haliotis asinina. The sequence goes on along the minus strand of NC_090294.1, from coordinate 3,820,149 downwards.
TCTGAAAGGAGGAAAACGTACTTGAGTGAGGAACTTGAGTTCAGGTGAGATGTAGTTGAGTGGAGACATAGTTCAGTGAGGACACAGATCTGTGAGGACATAGCAGAAGGAGGACAGACTTCTACAAGCAGATGAGTGAAGGCAGGATTCAAGGAGGACATTATTTAGTACTGACATAGTTAAAAGGGAATAATGCACAGTGAGGACAGAGTTCACAGAGGACACATTTCAAAGAGTGAGTGAGTGAGTGAGTGAGTGGGTGAGTGAATGAAAGCATTCCAGCAATATTCCATCAATATCGTGGCAGGGACATCAGAAATGGGATTCATACAATGTATCCAGGCTGGGAATCAAACCCGGGTTTGGGGCATGACAAGTAAAAGCTTTGACCACTAGGCTATTCCACCACCTCTGCCAGTTCAGAGTGCAGTGAGGACACGATGTATTCCTGATATGGGATATATACAACACATGGGTGATACACTCTGTTTATGAACCCCTGCTATGTATTTATTACTGGACATTGTGACAGAGCCGGAATGTTGCAGACTCCTGCGTGACTCAACGAACACGTTTCTAAAAATGTGAATATTTCAACATACTTACATCTGAATACGTGTAGCCACTGTTTGTGGCAAGAAACACTTTGGCGCCATTCCTTCGCAATCTGAAGATATATAAATAAAGAGGCTAAAGGAAATAGCAATAAACTGTTACAAATAAACTGGGAAAAAATCAGTTGCAAAGTAATATTTTTGTCCAAAATCAATTTGACAAAGATTTTATTCATCATCAGTTAGAAGAATTTGTGTCAAGCAGTTGTCAGGTAGCTAGGTTCATGAGTTTCAAGCCAAGTATCGCTAACACATCTTGATATAAATGTATGAAGTGGCTTAAGCCATGGTATAAGGTCATCTCCATGACACTCACCGGTCCAGCAGCACAGGGAGGCGGTCATCTTTCAGAACATACTTGCTCAGATTCTTCACAGTTTCCTCTTTCAGGGGACCCTGAAATAGTAAGATTTTGTTACCACATTTGTTTATGCACACTAACCTTATAATTACATTCAAAGTCTTAAACAAAACTTTTTGACAAATTATATGTATTCATTAATTAGTGAGTGACTATGGTTTTACACAGCCTTTAGCAATATTCCAGCATTATCACAAAAGGAACACCAGAAAAGGGCTTCACGTATTGTACCCATGTGGGGAAGCAAACATGGGTCTTTGGAGTCACAAGCAAATCCTTCAACCACTAGACCATCCCCACTGTCTCATTCATGAACGAACAATGGAAAGATTGTATAAATACAGCTGTGATGCTTGGATAATACCATTTAAAATTCAGCAACCCATCATTTGGGAAAAATGGTGACGGTCTGCAAGAAGAAATATGTTTGCATATATTTAAGGACCAAGGTCTTTTATGGATCAATCTTCTTTTAATTCTTTGACACACAATGTTTCAGGTTCATTTCAGACCCCTTCTTCAGAGTTCTCCTGTCTGAAATGACCCGAAATGTTGTGTGTCAAAGAATTAAAAGAAGATTTATCCATAAAAGATTTATCCATAAAAGATTTATCCATAAAAGATTTATCCATATAACAACTTCTAGATGTCGCTAAAAGACATTATAGTTAAGGAGATGATTTTACAGGAGCCTTGATAATTAGAAACAGCATTAAAAGCATCTGCTTGTATTTCACACATATGCATTCAAGCAACAAAAATTACTTTTGAAAAGCGACGTTTACAAGTTCAGAAAACATGTGCTTACTAACAAAAGGCACGGTGATGGTGCCAAACAAAGAATTACAAATGTATAACTGAAGACAAATGCATGACTCAAAACACACATTTTGTGAGTGAAAATTTTTCATTTTGGTAAAATAAATATATTACCATTCAAGGGAAGTAAGCCACTTTTCACATATAACGATAAACACTTAAATAGAGTTGCCTCCCTTACACCATTAACATGATCAATGCTGTGAGCTACAAAGTGTTATTTGTACAAAGGTGAACTCACTGATGGACCGTGGACATGGTTTGTAGCGACAAGGACATCTTGGTAAATGGACTTAAAAGTCATAGTGATGTCGCCAATTTTAACACCTGTCTTTATCCTAGATAAAAAGAAACATTCATTCATGCATCAGTTAATAACAGAAAGACATTAATACTGCTATATGCAATATGTCATGAACAAAAATACCAACAACAAAAGTTTAAAAATGAACTGTCTACAATTAAACTGTTATTACAGGATGGATGTAAGCTTACAGCTTTTAGTCAACAGTAGACTCGTGAAGGGGTAGAATAGGCTTTCAGCAAACTATGCTTGCCATAAAAGGCTACAATGCTTGTTGTAAGAGGTGACTAACGGGGTTGGATGGTCAGTCTCACTGACTTGGTTGACACATGTCATTGGGTTACCTATTGTGCAGTCTGATGCTCATGCTGTGGATCACTGGATTGTCTGGTCCAGACTCGATTATTTACAGACCACTGCAATATAGCTGGAATATTACTGAGTGCAGCATAAAACTAAACTCACTCACTCACTCACCAGTAGCGCCAAAAATGGGATGTGACCCTTTCAGAAATGTATGTGACACGTGTATTAGTACTGACGCCTGGGACTTCTTACCTCTAAAAGTTGAAATACTGACAACACAGTCTGTGAATGTTAAGGCTTGTCCACATAACTGTCACATTGCAAACAAACTGTACAGAGTCTTTTTTTTGTTTTTGCTTGACATCAAGGAGCAATGAACGCTGTGTGTAGTGCCATTCAGCACCTTTAGACAAAGCAGCAGTACATTTAATGTTAACAACATCATTATTCTATTATGATAAATGCAGGAATCAATTGCTGATGCTGATGTCGTCTCCCAATTCCTCTTAAAACTGCAATTTGATTGGATGGTTTAGAATCGTATAATACCAATTTGAAACAAAAAGTCCTGGATAAGACGAAAGAGGGCAAGTCTGGGATTTTATCCATAATAAAAAAAACTGACTAGCCTTGCCCCAAGGCTGTACTGAAGGAGAAGAAAGAATAATAATTGTATCCTTGTATAATTGTCAAGTGGAGAGAGACTGACATTTTGACCAACAATGCAAGGAACATGTTCTTATCATGTTAACTTAGCAATCATAACTTAAACAAATATTTGTTGCCTCAAGACTTGCGCAAGTCTTACGACTGGCAAGCCATGCTACCTATTTTGAATACCTTAATTATTTTTTTTCAGCAACTCAATTCCTTCTCTAATCATTCATCTTAAAGGCAATTTCCTCAAAATAAATATACATGCTACACAATTCTCAAATAGTTGACTCTAACAAAAAAGCATGAATACTTTCAATGTGGATGATTTCAGAAATTTCTCAATCATGTACGCTCAAAATACCCCAACTAGTTTCATGTATTTTCAAAACAAAACATGCCCCGGTAACCTGGTTTCCTCAATTCTGCAAATGATACACTGCAATTAATTTTAATTGGTCGTTTTTCACTGCCTGACGCAACTGGCAATGATTCCTGATTATCTCCCCTTGGGCAGCTGACAGGAAGACGTAGGTTTAGCTGTGTAAGTGTCAGGGACAATTTTAAATGAGATTTTTCTGGTAATGAGTTAAGGACTAGAGAGGAATAAACCCAAGTCTCACAGTAATTAACACTTTCTCACCAGAAGCTTCATGTCAAGCACCTGTGCTCACTGCCACAAGCACTCAGAGGAAAACATGTTACACAGTGACGTCATGTGCTTGTCAAATTTTATCTACTCTAATTTACTTTCAACTATGGAATACAAGGGCCTAACTTTAGGAGCAAGGTGGTGCATTTTTATATCGCATTGCTAGCTAGGGACATGGGTTACCTAAACAATGTAATCTTGGGGGTGCATAATTGTGTCCCTTGGGTATGCTAGGAAGCTAAGTTCGTGGATATGTATCCCAGTCAGTGTTTCCCGTCAATCGTGTTATGTTTCTAGGTCTGTTAGCAACACAAAAAGTCAGTTCAAATTTTAGACATGCTTCACTTTGAGCTTCCCTCTCACATGCTGCTAGGACACTAGAAAACTGTTGGAAGCAACACTAGGGTGGCCTAGTGGTTAAAGTGTTCACACAACACACTGAAGACCAAGGTTTGATTCAACACATGGGTACAAAGTGTGAAGTCCACTGGTGCCCCACCATGATGTTGCTGGAATATTGCCATAAGCAGCGTGAAATGAAAGTCATTCACTCACTCAAAACAGCACTTATGTCGAACTCACTCTGTGTCAAGCAGTAGGTACGAAATGACCAGTCTGCTGCTGCCAGTCTACTGTATTCAATCATATAGAAGACTGTTTTGCGCCAGAAGTTGAATACAAGCCTACTTGTAACTTGATTCCATAAAAATGCAAAAAACTGATAAATATTTTGGGGATTTCTTTGGTAGTATACCTCTACATGAAACGGTGAAAGACATCCCTTTCTCTTTCTGACTTCTGATAAACAAATGAATCAAACTGCTTCCATTTAGTGAAAAGACTGAATTTAAATTTATTAAATTCTTACAAAAAATATATATGGGAAAACTAAATAGAACATGAGTCATCATAAGATGACATATCCCCCTGGCCCCCACATATTTGAAAGGACAAATCATCTGACAGTTACTTATTGTGTTTTTAGACAAAGTCAGAATTGTTTTCATGGAATTCATGAAAAATATAAATGCCATATATCTGTAATGAGAAAAAGTTACCATTTCAAGATCTGTCTCGTATATCTGCCAAGATTGTTTGAAAGATATGAAATGGTTTTCGAGTTGACTGCTCTGGAAATGTCAGCAACGTGTTCATGGAACCGAGAAAATAATACATCATGAAAACCTGTAAATACCAAAAGGCACCACTTTGGGGTCTGCCACACATATCTACCAAGTAACACTGACAGATATTAAGAAGTTTTTGAGTTCTGCTCCGGAAACGAAACACACCTCTCACTTTTGAGACTAAGTCCGAAACGTTTCCATGGAAACCAAGAAAATAATAAATCACAAAAACCTGTAAGTAGCAAAAGGCACCACTTCAGGTTCCAAGTGATATATCTACCAAGTTTTGCGGACAAATATTGAACGGTTTTTGAGTTCTGCTCTGGAAACGAAGCCCATCCCTCCATTTTGAGACAATGTCCGAAACGTTTCCATAGAAACGGAGAATATAATAAATCACAAAAACATGTAAATAGCAAAAGGCACCACTTTGGAGTCTGCCACACACATCTACCAAGTAACACTGACAGATATTAAGAAGATTTTGAGTTCTGCTCTGGAAACGAAACACACCTCTCACTTTTGAGACTATGTCTGAAACATTTCCATGGAAACCGAGAAAATAATAAATCACAAAAACCTGTAATTACCAAAAGCCTCCACCATAGGTTCAGATTGATATATCTACCAAGTTTTGCCGAAAAATATTGAACGTTTTTTTTTAGTTCTGCTCCGGAAACGAAGCCCATCCCTCCATTTTGAGACAATGTCCGAAACATTTCCATGGAAACTGAGAAAACAATAAATCACAAAAACCTGTCCATAGCAAACGGCACCACTTCAGGTTCTGACTGATATATCTACCAAGTTTTGCAGAAAAATATTGAACGGCTTTTGAGTTCTGCTCCGGAAACGAAACACACCTCTCAATTTTGAGACTATGTCCGAAACGTTTCCATGGAAACCGAGAAAATAATAAATAAAAAAACCTGTATATAGCAAAAGCCACCACTTTAGATTCTGACTGAGATATCTACCAAGTTTAGCAGAAAATTATTAAACGGTTTTTGAGTTCAGCTCCGGAAACGAAGCCCACTCCACCATAAGACTAACACCAAAATGTTCCATGGAAAAACAAAAACAATATAAATGCCAAAAAATCTGTAAATAGCAAAAGGCACAAGCATAGGCTGAGATTACTATATCTATCAAGCTTGCTCTAAAAATATTTACAGTTTCTGAGTTATGCTCCGGAAACAAAATGATTGCGGACGGATGGACGGACGGACGGACGAGGCGTCGACTATATCCCCCCGCATTACATGCCAGGGGGAATAGAAAGGTACATTTAAGCTATATGTTGATCGTGTGAAGCACTTTGGCTAGGATATATTTCATGTTCGTTTATTTCTTTTCTGGAAACTAAAATATAATCAGTGGACAGATAGGACCTGGATACGCATCTCCTTTTAAAAGTGAAACGATCTAAAGGCATCAGGTTACTACTAGACTTATCTATTTACCAGTTTGGCAGAAAAATATTGTATGGTTTTCGGGATGTTACAGAAACAAAACATGATACAGACAAAGATGTCCCATTTCTGAGTAAATGAGTGAGTTCAGTTTGACACCACACTCATCAATATTCCTGCTACATGGCAGTGGTCAGCAAATAATCAAGTCTGGACCAGACAATCCGGTGATCAACAGCATGAGCACTGATCTGCGCAGTTGGGATTACTGATGAAATGTGCCAACCAATTTCATGAGTCTGACCAACTGATCCTGTCAGTCGCCTCTTACGTCAAGCATGGGTTACCGAAGATCTATTCTAACCCGGATCTTCACGAGTAGTGGAGACTTTCAAGACACTGAGTGGATCCTACCTCCTCACTGCTCTAACTACAAGTATTGACTACATGCTGATCAACAATTATGGATTTTAAATTGCAACATCAGCATGTCTCCTTCATGTGATTCTCCTTACTGCCATCACATCATCAGCACATTGCTGTTACTGAGGACATACCTGGTATATTCTTCATTGTTGCAGAAGAAGTCCACCAAGCATGCTAAGATGTACAGCACTGAAACAAAGAAGGTGGGCAGTCAGCATGTTGTCAACATAGGATTACAGATCAGTACCGACAAACTAGAACTTATCAGGATCAACGCAGGCTGTCGGTGCCACCTTCACAGAGATCAAAGCTGTTTGGTGTTAAACTCTGACAGTGGACTGGGCAAGATAAAACTTTTAGGACAGTTCAACATAAGAAATATATTTTAGTGATAGAATATGTGTGAGTCTTATTGTTATGGTGAATAATTTCCTGTTACAAAAGGTGTAAGAAATCCCCTCAGAACCAGCAAAATATAACACAGGCAAGTCTAAAATATTCAATATTATGTATTGTGCAAACAAAAGCAAGATACAAAGATTCACAATAGAAGTTTCTAACATAATGCAACTGAGTCAAGTCTAAAGTAATAGGTCACAAATATGATATCAAGTCACCAAAGTCTCTGTTTACAGTGAGAAACAGTTATACTGAATGATACACAACGAGTGGTCAGTGTTGCATGCAGGCCAAATGATGACAACTCCAATAAATCTGTGTGTGTGTATTGTCAACACAATAACCAGCCTTATGTGCACAGAAGTCACTGATTCCTGAAGCACTATTCAAGCACTTTGCAACCAAATCGCCACCAACTTAGAACTTCCTTGCAGTCTCTCAGAATTAAACACGACTAGTCAAGGGAGGCAACTCTACAGTACTATCTTAAAGGCCTGCAGCTAAAATACTAATAGCTCTGAACATTTATAATGCGAAATGTGACCCATAATAACTATCACTCAAAACTGTAAACATTGTAACCCAATAATAATTATCACTTAATCAGTAATACAATTTACATAAAATACACTCTTGTAACATTATGCTTTAGAGTCAATACGAAGGGATTGGGAGATTAGGCTGGGTATTTTGCTGATTATATATTCCAATCTATTCTGATTGTGTGGATCTTTTCCCATGCTTGGAATCACCAATGTCACCACAAGCTACATTCACTCACTCACCCAAAAGTAATCAAGCTTTACTGTCAGTGCTGGCTGACACAATTGCCCTTTTTTTGTCGTAACGATTACTAATTATACTATTCAGTGTAATTATCAGACCCGTGGTCTGAGGTAGGTCTGAGGTAGGATAGGCCTCTGCAACCCATAAAATGAGTATGAGGCAACTAATGGGATCGGGTGGTAAGCCTCGCATATCATACCCAATATGATACCCAGTTGTGGAGATCGATGCTCATTCTGTTGATCACTGGATTGTCTGGTCCAGACTCGATTATTTACAGACCGCCTCTATATAGCTGGAATATTGCTGAGTGCGTTGTAAAACTAAACTCACTCACTCACTCACTGTGTAATCATTATGCTGTGGTGCCCACTTTCCACCTTCCAGCATTAAAGTATAATCTCATTAATCTCATAAATCTCAAAATACAGACATACACTCAATTCAAAGCTTCATTATAATCAGATGGTAACTGAGTTCAAACAAATTTCAAACTATAAAGATAAACAGAACATTGCTTGTTCTTGTACATTTCAACTTAACCACATTTCATCCATCAGCTAAGTTTATTATTTCATATATTTCAATTTTATTTTTTAAACTCAGTTATTCTCCCATAAAATTTGTCTCAGTAAATACATAATCACATCCCGCCTGCTATATTTGAAAGTTATTCATAACTACTTCATTTCTAGAAAATTGGTTTAATATGGCACCCTGTACATTGTATAAGGAATCAACAAACAGATTACACCATGAATGTTTGATAATCAAAGGAATTTAAGTAATAATGTATTTCTGTGCAACTTCAAGTGGTTTAAACGGGATAACCTACTAGAATGGCAGCAGCCTGTCCTGCAAGGCATCACGAATGTCTCCGTCAATTAAAAGAGAACTGGATCCCCTCAAGGCGGAGGGGGGGCAGTGGGGGGACACTGCACTGTTAGACTCAGCCTCTCCCTTTCGTTGCCCCACAAAGGCATATCATAGGAGAACAAGTGATAATTCAGTTATTCCAGTGTGTACTTGGTACCTTTTATTATTACATAACAACTGTGCCTTCAAAATTATTACTTGCTTTGAGGATTAAAAAATCAATGATGTTAAATTGATGCTATTGTTTTTATAAATGCAGCTATTTCTTTATCAGAGAACAAGGACAAATATTATCTTGTTTTTGTGTGTTTAGGTTCATATATTCATGTTTTGTTCCAGTGAGGAACTTTGAATAATTTTCCAACTGTTTTATTCACAGTAAATTAGGCACATTTAGGTCTGAATCATACATAAAGGCTGGGAGATACTTTGTTCTGAGCAATGGTCAAGAGTTTCAGTGTCTGAGGTCAAGAATTCTTTTGTAGCCAGTCATGTATGCTCTTTATCCTTACCAAGTGGAGGTTTATGTCTATTACTGAAGCCAACCCTAATCCTTATGAATGGATGCCATAAGATAAAACACAATCACCTCCTGTCCTCAACTGTCATGATCCACCTACCACCCTTGGAACCTATCATTGGTCTGGTAGAACTGTATCCATATCTAAACCCCACCCTCATCCCAATGAATGGATCATCCTGGCAGCCAGACTCACTTTCCATCCACAATTTTCACAATCCACCTACCATCCCTGGAACCTGTCCTTGGTCTCGTAGACATGTACCCATGTCCACCTACCATCCCTTGACCCTATCCCTGACCTGTTAGAATTGTACCTATGTCCACCTACCATCCCTTGACCCTATCCCTGACCTGTTAGAATTGTACCATGTTTGAAGCCAGCCTCAATGAATGGATCGACAAAGATAGCTTGACCCACTTTTCCTCCCATCCTTGATAAGGGAGGTAATAAAGTCAGTAGCATTCAGGGTATAGTGAGGACTTATTGGTACATATACCCTGGAGATATGGAGGGTGTTTCCCCCCCCCCGCCCTTGGAACCAATCCCTCAGTTTCAGAACTGTACTGATCCCCAATGAATGGATCAGCTGACTCACTTTCCCTCCACAACTGTCAAGATCCACCTATCACCTCTGGAACCCATTTCAGTGCTGTGGTGGTTGTGATCCTTGTACAACTTGTCCAGTATGGCAGTGAAGACACACCACATTCTTGTACAGTGGATCTGTCAGCCATCCTGATTACTGTTTATACCATTCAACAGACAACATCTTGAAGCTGTCGACTTATACTGAAGGCCCCAACAGCTGAAGTCAGATCTGGGCTGAGTAATTACTGTGTACTTACCACTACAAGCAGTGTTAAAGCATAAATAGTGCTACTAGCTCACAGTCAGATTGGATAATCTTTCAAACATAGCACAAAATTGTCAGACTTCCATTAACAATGCAGACAACTTAGGTTCCTACTAGTGCTTCAGAAGCATACTCAGCACATCAGGTATGGGATATCCTCATCAGCTGCTGGGACTGTAGGGCAGCGGTTTAAGCACTCACTTGTCATGCCAAAATCAAGGTTCAATTCCCCACATAAGTATAATGTGTCAAGCCAACTTCTGGTGTTCCCCAGCATGATATTGGTAGAATATTGTTGAAATATTGCTAAAAGTGGTATAAAACTCACTCTCTCATCAACTGGTTCTTACGACAATCATGGTGCACCCAGTGAAACTGAGCTATGCCTACGTCTGAAACATCAAGGCCCTGGACAGTAATACACTTGGCCTTCAAACATCTGTATTCTGAGAACTAGTCTGTCTCAGAGTCCCTGAACATCAATGTTTTCCCTTCTGGCCACCTTGCTAAATGCTAAAGCCCTAAATGAAGCAAATCTAGATTCCCCCAGGTTCAGACTGTGTTTCCCATCTCACTGAGGGATGCTCCTTTTCAATTTAAATACATTTATTTGTTACTGAGAAATGTATATACGTACAGAGACTAAGCATTAGTTTCCCAGAGAACACCCAAAATAGAATATACAATGGTGGAACAGGCCTGCAAAGCGAAACCCTTATGTCAAATACATAGGGATTTCCTGAAAAGGGTGTGAGCAAAGGATCACCCCAATTAGAGACATATACATACAGGTACACAAAGGTGTCGAACAATGCCGGGAACCAAGCTGTCACATGAAGCCTATGCCAAGATACAATTGGGTCCTTATTTCCTTCGAGAAGTGAAGAAAAAATACCACATATATCAAGCCCGACATATGTGAATTCGGAGCAACTCTGACACTACTACTTGATTTGCCAACAACTGGTGGAGAAACGACTCCCGTCTATGGCTAGAGATTTGAGAAACGATTTTTTATGCCGGCAGAATATAAAGCCTCCAGTTGGCTGGGTCACCCTCTCTGAATCTGCCACTTGCCCATATTGAAAAGGAAAGACGATCAAGAATTCGAGATGCTGTGCCCAGAGACCAATCGGGAATAGCTTCGATCTTGTCCACACAAACATTCAGACTATATAGTGTGGGGCTTGCCAGGTTTAGCTTCTTTCTGGACAAATATGTGCGAGTAGGGTAGGAGTTCCTTGGCATTCCTTTATTGTATGCATTGCTGCTGCAAGAAAATTATCTATATTTCCAACTGCCAACACATTCTTTTCTGCTCCATGTGGTGGACCTTGGAAACATGTCTGGAAGTTGCTGTCTTCTCACCTACCTTTCGTTCAATTGGTGTGTGAGCCGATGCGATGTGCTTCCAGGTCACTGCTGAAATGTAGGCCCATCTTTGGGTCGACTGCACTATCTGCCCCACATTCGGGATATCGAAAAGGGTCTCTTCTTGTTCCTCCTCCTTTTCTACAGCCTCCTGGAGTTCTTCATTGTCGTCCAGCCTAGACGTAGGAGTATGTAGAAGTCCTGGACGGCCGGATCTTGCTAGTGGGCAAGATGGTCGACGGTTCAGGTGCAGGCTCTCGCCGAAGTTCGCACAGTCTTATGGAGCCAATACCAAAGCGCTTTTGACTCGCCTGCAGGGAGCACACTGTGAAGGGAATGTATTTCTTGGATGTTGTCCGAAGACAAATCTCTTTTGGTGGCATGGTTGTTTTTCCTGGTATATATCCCATACTTAACCCAATCCTCCCAATCTTCACCCAGGAAAAATGACTCGATCGGATCTTGGCATAGGCTTGGCATGATAGCTTGGTTCCCATCATTGGTCTACACCGATGTGTACCTGTATGTCTCTAACTGGGGTGCACCTTCGCTGGTGGTTTTCCTTTGTCTTTTTATGGATTCCATTTTGTTTTCCGCATAAATGTCTTGGTGTTGTCTGTGAGTCTCTAAGACATACTCAAATGCACTATGCACACTCCTTTTTGAGAAACCCCTATGTATTTAACATTGGGGTTTTGCTCTGTAGTCCAATTCCACTATTGTATATACTACTCACAGTCCCTGAACTGCATTGTTGCCTTCAGTCCAGCTCCTTCTGTTAAAATGAAGCAAGTCTAGATTTCTTCAGATTTGGAAGGGCTCTTTTTCAATTTTCATAGGAATTGTTATTATTATCATCAAACTGATATATATTCAGGGATCCAGTGTTAGTCTACCTGAAAATTGACAATAAATTCTATAACAGTTATTATTGAAAAGGTTTCTGATTTGAACAATTTGACACACATGCTCGAATTCAAGTCATTTATCACATACACCAGTACAAGAATCTTGTTTAAATGTTTGCAATCATTTTAAAATGAAGACAAATTCACAGTTTGACAAACATCTGACCTTACACATTATTAAACACTAAAATACAAAGACATAAATTTCACATTTCTTGTGAGAACATATAATCCTTTTGACAATAATGACACATAAATGGAGGGATTTAATGAAAAGCCATAATTTTAGCAATTTCAATCAGATATGATAGAAATCAGTTCAAAATAAGATCCATTTGGACAAGATTCAAAGAAAACTTGGCAGCTATAACATTTTATCATCTTTATTCACTCATCTCATCAGATTCTTCACATTAGCAACATGTCTGGCAGATATGGCACTCACTGACTTCGCCCACCCTTTTCCAAACACTGAACTTGGAAACACGTAAATACTTTCTCCTACTCACAGTCACAGGGATGGTGTGAATATTGCCGTTATTTCCCTCCTCTACTGCTCTAGTACAAGACTTCTTCTACCAAAATAATGAAAATACTCTTTGAAGTTCAAAACGTAAATTTCCTGTTCAAGGCTCATTACAAGTTCAACTTTTCAAAAGAGATTTATGGCAATTTGCGTTTGATATTTGCTATATAAATATATGGGCAGGTTTGAGTTCAAAGAAATTGTTGAATTGTTAATTAAATAATTTAAATCCAATTAATTACACTAATTTGGTCCCTTACATTCTCACACTGCAAAGCTCATTCCCATGCAGAAATATGTCAACTACCATGTTTTTTATTCACAAAAAGTTATTTAAAAAAAATGTACAAATCAGGTTGTATTGAATATCTGACAAGATGCATGGAAGAAAAAGGTCTTTGACAATCTTTTCATATTTTGACAGTCATTTCAATATCCTGATTCAAATCAAACAAAGTTTATACAGAAACACAAAGGTTATGTACATCAGTGTAATCGTTTGACATACACATGGATTTGTCAGTTCAGGAAATCTCCTCCAGGGCTGTCCTCAATGACCTCTGAGACTAAAGAGCCTCCCACATGAGAGGTCGTTGGGGACAGATGCTTCCAGCACCACAAGACACCAGTGAAGATACCAAGGACGTTAAACTGTCACCTGTCAATCCTGATGCGTGGAAGACATATGGATAGCTTTCAAATGAACCATGTAATTTCCAAATGTTAATTGTGGATTATTAACTCATTATTGTCATATTTGTCTGCGTGCACGATTGGCACCTACTGATGAAATGAGGGCATTTAGTACACCAACCACGGCAGTTTGTAAATGACATCATTGATTAATAACTTGATTTTCTGTGTAATTGTGAGAGTCCGTGACATCAATCCCGTATCTCTGCTAAGTGAAAAGTAAGTAACTTTGTCATTCTTGAAAGTGATGGTTATATAATACCACTGACTCAAGGTTGGCATCACTAAAACGGCAGTGCCACATCACAACTAAATGAGAGACCATCTGACGTAAGAACACGAAACGTGACACTTGAAGATAATGATGATAGTCGTGCCTGTTTGTATGACTGTAAACATCTACAGCCTATTTTCCTGTTCGTATAGTTCCTTTGGTAAGAGTGACATGCACCAAATGTTTACAGTTACATTGATCAGATGTTGGGAAAACACATGTAATAAAAGAGTACTGTTCTACATGCTAACAAATTGTAAAGGTAGTACATGTCATTAATGTGACATTTACATCATTATATGGGTCTTCTATTGGATGCTGTAAGAACAGGAATAGCATATTTTGATGTTTATACGTTCAGGAGACAGTGCCCTTGTCATGGTGCAAACACCAGGGGAGTTATTCCCAGGGTATTCCCTGGCACAAACAGAAACATTTAGATACAATTTAGAACTCTTGCAAATTTGCATAAACTGAAAAATATCTGGGTTACTGACTTCATTCAGGGCTTTCACACTGGTGACAGGGAAAATAACGTGTTTGTGGAACCGTGAGACAGACTAGGAACACTTCTATTCTAAAGTCTACAGACAAGTATATTTTTTAAGGAATATTTTGTATAATACAAAATTTTAGCAGAGGTGCATCAAGCAGTATTGAAAGTGACAGTGAGCGCATAGTTACAGAGAGTGATGACATAAGTTTGTATCTTTGATCTTTCTAGATCATTCACGCATTCACTCACCACTTGGACAAGCTTGTCACACAGACCTTGAAATATACCCAAAACAGCCAAAGCAAGTCTAGAATATGTGGCAAGTCTGGATTTCCACAGTTGTGAAATTCCAAGAAATAATGCAAGTGAGACAAGATGTTAGACTCCATACATGTCAGGCAGCACACAACGCATTCATCCATTCAGGACAAGAACTAATTACTACCCAGGAATATGTTTTACAAGAAGACAAAGTCATCGACATCCCTCACGAGGGCGAAATACTCTTTATGAATATGTATACAAGTTATGATGATGTCAAATGTTTTGGGAAAGTTAAGGAAAGCATTGAAAATATTTTATTTAGAATTCCAAAACTACTCCACAACACCACCAGATCTATCTATATGCCAAGTTTGATTTAGAAATAGTGAACGGATGGTCCAGAAAAGAGCACGCTCGGCAAATGCATTTATGTCAAACTTGTTGCCATGGAAACACAAATAAAAATGATTTTATTAAGAATTCCAAAGAACCAAAAGGCACCAGTTCACACAAGATCTATCTATGTGGTGAAGAAATAGTGAACGGTTTTTAAGTTCTGGTCTGATAAAGAGCACACCCACCAAATTCAGTCAAACTTAATGCCATGGAAATGCAAAATATACTTTATTCAGAATTCCAAAACTACCAAAATGAACCAGTGCACCATCAGTTCTATCTATGTGCCAAGTTTGGTGAAGAAATAGTGAATGGTTTTTAAGTTCTGCTCCGGACACATGGACGGACGCACTTTAATACCCCCTGCAAAATGTGTTGCAGGAAATAAAGTTCAGGTTTAAAGAAACATACAAATTTGTACCTGTTAACATTTGTTAAGCATTCTAAAATACATAGTTCCTCTAAACTCATTTCAAGCACAGCTGAACGCTGATGGGGAAGGAAGATTTGAGATTTTTCCACAATAAGTCTTGTAAGTGATGGACTGTCAGGCATGCAATCATCTGTCTGATACTGCTGCTGGGGCTAGACGTACAAAAACATACCAACCTATCATTCTTTCAGTAAAAAGCATTTAAAATGTTTACATAAAGATGCCACTTTCCGGCAACTAGTTAAATGACAGAAGCATTTGGAGAATTGCTTTGATTTTTTCTTTTTTTGTAATCAAGCACAAATTTAAATGTAACAACATTCTCTTTTCTTTCACTTTCAGTTCAACTTGAAATCTTAATGAGTTTTTCAAATTTGTAGTTTCTGTAACTGAAATATGAAGTCACAATTTAGTAATAAACGTCATATCAGGTCATAAATCAATATATATTTTATCATAACTTTCAGATCTTTACATTTAGTTTTTGTAATATTTACATGTTTTTTCATTTAGTTTTTATAATTCTTCAATGTTTTTCCATTTATTTTTGTAATCCTTCCCCTAAAATATAAATCTGTAATATATTAAATTTCATTTTCCTGTCATCACAATAGTCCATCATAAAACTAATTTGGGAACAGTATTAAATCATTACATTGTAACACTGGAATTCTTCATTGTATTTCTCCCTTTCATGTAAAATACCATTCACATCGGTTTTTCACCACATTTTGGGGTCACTTTTCTGAACACTTCACCACAATACCACTAAGTCTGTGCATCCTCACAAACATCCAAACAGCAGGAAACTTTTTCATGGCCCAATTTCGTCCCATCTTGATCTCATTTCACAGCCATCACAAAGTTTATATGGGAGATGCCAAACTCATTTTCTCGTAAAACACAGACCAATCTTTCATCAGCATCTCTTGGAAGCCGTCAATCAGAGGGAAGGATGTTAATGTGTTAATTTCGCTAATTATGAGAAGGACAGGATGTTAATTACAAGCAACCACATGTCTCCCTCTTACTCGTGTTCCACAGAGGGGGAACATCAGAGACTAGACTGTCAGTATCACCTGGGCTGCATCATGCTAATAGATGGGGAGGGGAGAGGAGAGGATGGATTATGGGGAAATCAGCACATTAGTGTGATATACATCAGCTTTTATCATATGAAAACTTATGTGTTTTGTGTAAGTGTCATGCACAAGATTGTGTGTTCGGTAATGTCAGTTTTGGTAATGATGCATCTATAGGATGACCACCGCCAACAGGATTCAAACGATTGGTATGCCTGAAGGATGAATGTACTGTAGTCTCAGTGTAGGAACTGCTTGAGGATCAGCTGGTGAGGATCCACTGGATGTTCAGTTGTAGGCCAGGTGACTGCAGAGTCACTGATGGAATCAAAGCAGGTCATGCTGCAGGACAAACTGAAGGATTCTCTGGACTATCAACTGTTGGAAAAGTGTGGGGGTCATTCATCGGACAAACTGTAGGATCCAATGTAGTGTCTTCTGCTTGATGTAGGATACAATGTAGGGCAACCTGTATGGAATGATCATCTGAAGGACCAACTGTTTCATTTGAGTATGGTCCACTGATTGACTTTAGGATCCACCATGGGATTCACAGGAGAATACATTGTTGGATCAGAGTAGGGTTCGTTGTAGGACTAATTGTATGGCCATCTGTACAATACAATGTTGAACCATCTGTAGGATCCAAAGGTGTAACTGATGTAGGATTAACAGAGAGATCATGTGTAGGATCAACTGTAGAACCAGCTGTATGACTAACTTTACCATTTAATGTAGGATCCAATGAAGGAACATCTGTAGGGTCACTGCAGGAATATCACTGTAGGATCCACTAACAGACTATAGTCAAAAACCTTGACTCCAAATACCATGCTATGCTCTATGGAATGTTACTTCAAGCAACACATCAACATCACAAAATATTTTCATCAAAGAGGATTTTTCATGGCTGTAAGAATTAAACACTTCACTATCACCTCATAAACCTGTCATTTAAAGCAAATAATTCTGTATGCTGCAGACATAAATAACTTTCAATGGTTAACAGAAAAGAAAAGAAGAAATACTGTGCGTTTGGAGATAATACTACTGGAATATTTAAGTGGACCACTAGGGGAAATTTCAGAGTTCACAAACAAATGTAATTAAACAGTTCTCACATGAAAGCTCATGCTTGTATCTTATATGTCAGGCATACAAAACACTAACACATAACTATCCATGGAATTTGTTTAAAAGGTTGATCAGATAAGCTGCTCTTGAGACCGCAAACAAACAGGACATTCACAAGCATTACAGTTGTATCATGGTAGTCTGTAAGATTGAGGATCTCAAAAACTGACTCAACAATCACACAACCTAGTGCTCAATAGCATCAGCCTCATAAGAGCAAGTCTTCACTGATGGTCATTTATTGAGATCTCTTTACACACAACAATCGCATAAACCAGTGGTCAACAGCATGAGCACGGTCAGAGCAAGTCGTCAGTGATGGTCACTTGTTGAGATCTGTTTACACGCAACAATCACACCAACCAGCAGTCAACAGAATAAGCACGGTCAGAGAAGTCGTCACTGATGGTCACTTGTTGAGATCTCTTTACACATAACAATTAAACATAAACCAATGGTCAACAGCATGAGCACAATCAGAGCAAGTCCTCTCTAGTGGTCATCCATCAAGAAATGTTTCAACTCAATAATGAACACAGAATCTGAAGGCCCTCAGTAGCCTTCAATTACAAGTATATGCTTGTCAAAACCTACCTGGTCAAAGAATCCTAACACTGCATTTTATTTGTACCAAAATCCTTTAAAAATGTTTTTTCAACAGTTTTGTATAATTATGACAATGGGGAAATAATAAATCAAAATACATTCCTTCTTTAAGTACCATGCTCTGCCTGTGAATACAATATTTCCTTTTCTGCAAAAACTAAGGAAAACAATAATGCCCTGAAACACTTAGACCAATTCCTCCAGCGCCACAGAATTCCAGGAATCATGCCAATAATGCTCCCTTTTCTCTACAGGTGTTAATTATTCGTATCCCTCACACTCACATGCTAATTGTACAACCGTCACGTGGTGATTATAACTGTGGCTGGGGGCTGGTGTGATGTCACTACCAGATGGTGCTCTACGTCACTGTCAGAGCATAAGTGGCTTTCCAGGTGGAAGTACTACCTACCTGGCAACTCATAGAGGGTATTGAAGATCCGGAAGCGGTGTTCATCCATCTGAACAAACTTGCTTGGATAGAGGGACTGGATTTCCAGCCTGTGAATAAGAAATTGAGGGAAATAACAACAGGATTTAAAAATGCTTTGACTTCAAGATGAATGAATATACCTTGACATGAAATTTAATGTCAAGGTCTCACAGATGTCTGGTGCTTTATTATGTAAAAACATTTGTTTTATTCATTTCATCATGTTAGTTCTGGCACTTACTGATATGTTAGGACAATTGGGTGTATTACATTCAAATAGTGAATGAGTTTCGTTTTATGCCACTTTTATGCAATGTTCCAGCAATATCACCAGAAACGGGGTTCACACACCGACATGGGGAACCAAACCCCAGTCTTCTGTATAATGAGAAAATGCTTCAACCAGTGAGTTTTGAATGGCGTCTCTGTAAACTACATTCCAGTTTCAGCACTGGGGGAGGGATGCTGAAAGAAGCACAGGTCTGCGATGTTTATATGTTGGTAAATGCATCAGGCATAGGTATGACGCTGAGAAATCTAGAGCCATAATCCGGATCAACCAGGGCAAGATTTTCAAGCTCTCATAGCACTAAGACAGTTGTAGGTGCTATACACTAACATTAACGCTTGACTATGTTAGCGCTAAGAGAGCTTCGAAAATCTGGGCCCTGGATTTGAACCCATAATGATAGGTGTATGGTTTGCTCAAAGGGGAGCAACTCTGCACAGAGAATTGCACAACTTAGATGACAGAGCCACACATGCATTAAAAACATTAATTAACCTTGCAGGTGATGTTAATTTGTCAGTACTTTAGATTTTTTTAAATGTAACAAGGGACCATGGCTACTTAATTCTTCTTACGTTTGTTTTGATGAGTAAATGTCCAAGTATGACCAGACAATCCAGTGATAGATATAATGATAGAATAATGCTCAAAATCTTTAGGTCATGCCACACAACCAAGCATTCCAGTGAGCCAAACCTCAAGATTTACTAATTTCTGAAAGTCCAATTTCATTTATTGCTTATTCAAATAATTATTCAAGTCAGTGATATTTTGCAAATTTATAAAGCAAGCCAAGAATAGTGTGTTTGACACCCACATCATGCTTTTGATACCATGTTTTAAAGTCTGCCTTAGCTTTTTGGCATTTATACTAAGTAAATGTGATAAAATGACAAAAATAAGAACTGTCTGTTCATAACAAGACAAAAGAGGATTGAAACACAGAGACTGAATGAAACATCAATTTCTCAAAAAGATATATGAAATCTTATTCAGAATTTTTTCTTGAGCAAAAATATGTTCCTGACCTCAACACAAAGAACTTATCAACATTTGAGAAATATCCACCTAAACATGACTACTATCCAGCCATGTGTTAAAGAGGAATAGAACCTGTACAAACAGCCAGAGAGAGCTGACAGCTGCCCAGTAATAACAGTGTTGTGCTAAGCAAGTGTTGATGACCAGGTGCCCTCTGTGACATTTAAACACCTGCCGCCAACCTACTGATATTTCTCCATCTGTCTACTCATAAATAAATGCAATCAACATGTGAAAAATATGATGGTGTGTTTATTTTTCCTCATGTAAAAAGTGATATATTCTGGTTCCCATACTGGGTTTCAGCGATGATTGATTGAGGCTGGTAGTGCTCAGAATACTTCCAGGAAGGTCCATGTGTCTAGTTCTTTCCAGAGACAAGTTCAGGAGCAGGCGATATGATATTCTATTTTCCTGTTTCGCATATCCATTATTTATACACTTCAGTTTCTTAAACTTAGGTAGGTCTGCTCTGCTGGTAAAATTCCTGGGTGGTCATAATACAGCACATAAAATAATCACGGGAACAAAAAGAAATGTGTCAAATGACAATAGAACAGTGGGAACACACTGTCAATGTCAGGTGATCATGAAGCGTCATGAACTGCCGCCACACCATCAGTCTGTCATACAGACCCAGAAACAAATACATCCAAGAGTGCCCATGGAAGTCTAGAATATGTAGCAAGTCTAGATTTCCACAGTTTCAGAAAATGAATAAAGTCTCTGGGTTCCTTTCCACTATATTCTTTGTTTCTAATTCAGGACAGTTCAAACATGTTAGTCAACTTCACCAATTCATCATCGACCATGCATTACCATCATCATGACTTTGGGGCCGGGTGGGGTGCGTTAATCATCATCATGACATGGGGCCGGGTGGGGTGCGTTAATCATCATCATGACTTTGGGGCCGGGTGGGGTGGGTCAATCATCATCATGACTTTGGGGCCGGGTGGGGTGGGTCAATCATCATCATGACATGGGGCCGGGTGGGGTGGGTCAATCATCATCATGACATGGGGCCGGGTGGGGTGGGTCAATCATCATCATGACTTTGGGGCCGGGTGGGGTGGGTCAATCATCATCATGACTTTGGGGCCGGGTGGGGTGGGTCAATCATCATCATGACTTTGGGGCCGGGTGGGGTGGGTCAATCATCATCATGACTTGGGGCCGGGTGGGGTGGGTCAATCATCATCATGACTTTGGGGCCGTGTTGGGTGGGTCAATCATGACATCATGACTTGGGGCCGGGTGGGGTGGGTCAATCATCATCATAACTTGGGTATTGATGGGTCAATCATCATCATCGTCATGGATAGTGGGGTAGCCTTGTGATGAAAGCATTCAATCAACAACAATGAAGACCTGTGTTCGATTACCCCACTTGGATACAATGTGTGAAGCCCATTTCTGGTGAAAATCGCCATGATAATTTGCTGGAAACTAAATTCACTCACTCATTCATCATCATATCTTGGATCAAACATAATCACCTTTTCACCTAATCAATTTCATCATTATCACTCATAAGAAAAAAACCTAAATTTTTAATCTATTGCATCGTGTGGTGATAGAAACATAGTAACAGTTTACAGAAATATTTCAGCCATGAGAAATCTACATGTGGCTTCCCATAGCTGACTGTAGTGTGCTCTGTAGACACTGATTCATCTTGGTACAAGCAAGAGAGGACAGACAGGAACAGGATTGGCCTGTGTTGGGAGACCAGGGGAAGTGGTCTCACTCTGGTGTATTCTGTACCTGGCAGTGTTCCTGCGGAGTGTCCAGGCAGAATATCCTGATAGTGTCTGTCTATTTCCATACCAATTTGAAATCTGGCCAAGAAAAACATGTTTTCCTGCTGTAGATAGATTTGGGCTTAATATCCATTATCAAAATTAACATCAATTATGAAATGTGTGTTTAGTGTTAACTTTTGGAATGAAAATATTCAAAGGTTTATCCTTTGTTTTTGCAATATTATTGGCAATTAAATCATGGAAATGAACTAAATAAAGAACAGGCAGGAAGTAACATAAGTCAACAGTAATGCTGTAGTAATACAATGTATAGCTCAGTATGCAGGTTGCAATACTTTGTATGTCTTAACAGTAAAGCTGTAATACAATGTGTAGGTGATCAGCTGACAAATTGCAATACATTGTATATCTCAACAGTAAAGCTGTAATACAATGTGTATGTGATCAGTAAAAATTTAATACATAAATGTTGTAATACATTGTATATCAGTCAACAGTCACTGAACAGTCATTTTGCAAAAAATGGGATGTCATCTAAGTCCTAATACACCAGTACCACTTCCATATCATCATGTTCATTTTGTACAACAACTGATGCTTGTATCACTGGTCAAGTTGGTCTTAAACACTATCCACAAACACAGCTCTATTTTGGGTCCAAATTGAAAGCATCACAAAAACAGCCATTAAATCAAATAAAACTTGTGAGAAAGAGAAATAAGTTAGAGATGACAGCACTGGAAAGGTTAGCTTCAACTGAAGTCATGGTATAGCTGTCAAAGTGTCTGTCCAATCACCATGACAATAGTGAAACAGCCCCAATAATCAAGTCTATGAAAAAGACACAAATATCACAGAATTCTTACATTCACATAACAACTTTTTCTTAATCTACATTTTCTTGTCATTTCCTCATTCATTTGACCTTGGTGACCTCTGACCTTGGCTCTGTATCAGTAGTAAGCCTCTGCTATCTCTGATATCAATACTTAATCATTAATCTCCTATGACTGGCATGATAACAAACACTCTCTTCACCTTGTTCAGGCATACATATGACATTTACCATTTTTCCCTGCTGTCCAACAAATCATTAAATGGGGGTTGTTTGCCACGTTTTGTGAAAATTAAGTCCAGACATCTTCATTGAAAAAATGCACACCAAAACAGTAGGTAGACAGGCCATGGTTGCATGAGTGTTAATGATTAGCTTAGTGACCTCGTGTCTGGTCGGGTGGCCATCTGATGAGCACCATCTGGAGGCAAACGAGGACAGAGACACTGACACACGACTTGTTCAACATCTGAAAGAGATCTCCCTGTCTGCTTTTGAACCATACCAGACATTCAAATAGTTAATGAGATTAAATGTAAACAAAGATGTTTGTTTTTGGTAAACAAATTCAATTAATCTGTCAACAGTTCAATTACTATCAAAGGTTTTAAGACTTAATGGATTCCTTTCAAAAAATTTGTCTGCTTTATGTCACTGGATTTTGAATGCCTTTGTTAAGTTACATTCACAGTACATGTTGCCATTTCCTTTAAGCAATTTTACATTCATCCTGGTACAAAGCAATTTAGTTGTATTTACTCTGTAAAACTGACATCTTGTCAACTATGTAAATCACGTAAATCACGTAATCATGTAAATCAAGTCAATCAAGTAGATACTTGTGAGAATGAGAAATAGTGTGTCATTGATTATTGTTTGTTTGTTGTTTGATGCTACAATCAGCAAATCTCACAAGTACGTGGTCTCTGCTGTATGAAGGGACCAATGATTAGTATGCTCCTCAGGCAAGCAGACTTGACTAACATGACATTATTACCGTATATATGATCCTAGATAAACCAAATTTTACTTCAGTCAGCAGAATGGTGTAGATCTAGCTTCTTGGGCAGCCTACAACCTGTTGGTCTTCTTCACACTGCAATATTTTCCTACCAGGTACCCGCTTGTTGCTGGGTAAACATGATTTGGAACAACTAGGAGGGTTTACAAATAGTTCTACTTAAGTTGCAGTCTTTTTATAAACTTAAATCCAACCTGCTGAACCTGACCCGTGCAGAAATGAAATGAGGTCAATAAGTTTGATGACAGGTCCATTTATAAACATTTATTACCCAATTAATTATTAATTGTAAATATATCCGATAACTCAGAGAACAATTTCCCAGAGCCTCCATGACTTTTCATACAAATACAAAGACAAACATCACGATGCTCCTTGAAGGATCTCCTTCAAGAATGGCTACACGTGTTCATGTAGTGATTGCACCCATTGCACGACTGCACTCACTGACCCTCCAATAGCACAATGGTGGCCTGCAGTGCCTCATCATAGAAGCGCATGGCCAGTCACAATGATAATGTGGGATAACGCACAGGATGGCGCCACAGCCGGGAGGCACGTGCTTCAAACACTGTAAATGAAATGCTGACAGATGTAAATTATGACAGAAATAAGTAGGCCATCCGGAGTCGGAACCTGCAAGAACAATGCTAGATTTCATACCAGTAATTGTATGTGTCAGTTGGTCATTATGACCTCATATCACATGGCAACTATAGACTTTGTATCAAAAGGTGGTGGATACATGTCTTAAACTACATATCTTCATTGTGATTGTGTGTCATTGATATCATCATCATCATCATCATCATCATCACCATCATCATCACTCATGTTTGGTGGGGTAGTCTAGTGGTCAAAGCATTCACTTGCATCACTGAAGACCCATTCTGTTCTGTACATTGTACCATTGGTACATCGTGTGAAGACCATTTCTGGTGTTCATCGCCATGACATTTTGCTGGAATATTGTTAAACGAAGCATAAAACCAAACTCACCCATCATGTTCTTGAAGAAAAGACACATTAAAATATGGATAATCAAGGACTTACTCAATGAAACCATATTGGCAAAAAATTTCATCGTGAACTTTGATTATGTTACTGTCTAGGATTATTAAATTAAATCAATATGATTGCTACCCATTCCCATCAATGGATGGTCATATATACCATACTGAAATTATGTCCAGGTCCACAGTCGAGTCCCATAACTGCATGTGAACAACAGACATCTTGATCCAAGATAGGTCTTATCAAAACTACCAAAAAGTTCAACCTTGATGGCAAACTCGCTTCTGTAGGATGGCCGTCGCCATATGGCTGGAATATTGCTAAGCGTGGCGTAAAACTGTACTCAATCACTCACTCACTCACTCACTCACTCACTCACTCACTCACTCACGGGGCGGTGGGGTAGCCTAGTGGTTAAAGCGTTCGCCCGTCACGCCGAAGACCCTGGTTCGATTCCCCACATTTTCTGGTGTCCCCCGCCGTGATATCGCTGGAATATTGCTAAAAGTGGCGTAAAACCAAACTCACTCACTCACTGCAGGACGATTCCATGCCTTGCCACACAGACAAGGCAAAGATGTTATCTGTGGGATACATCCCTCCTCTGTTACACATGCATGTGGTGAAGGTCCAGAAAACAGGAACATAAACATCTATAATGACCTTGACCTCACAGAGGTTATATCATCCTTGGCACTAGATCTAAGCAAAGAATGATCTCCAGTAAGTTTCATTACCCTAATATATTCCCCTCCTTAGTAATCATGTGAACATTTAAATACAGAATACATACTGAGTGTGAAACATACCTGTCACGTAAGTAATAGTTATGTCAAAATGATTCCCCATGCACGACACAACAGAGATAGATGGAACATGATATCCCTGAGATGTCTCAACAACTTGTTATTTCAAAAACAAAATGCCAAATCAGCAGCGAGCACATGCAACAAAACCTTTCAGCAGGCAATTAATCTTGTGAGAATGAGCGGGACACATTACTGGACCTAGGACAAAAAGTAGAACTAAATCAACAATTTCTTGGAATGAAATATGCCATAAATCATGAATCATCATGGAAGTGTTAAGTTTTGAAGGAGATTAGCCCCCATATTTCACCAGCCACTTGCTGAAGAAACTCCTTCTTTTACCTTCAATATCCCTGTGTATGTTGTACACGAATATCATCTCTGACTCTACAGCATGCCTTTCTCTTAATCACCCAATACATAAAAACATCCCTGCACTAAAATAATATAATAAACAAAATCTTAGTATAAAATTCACATAACACTGTGTTTTGGATTTGCTTATTAAAAGGATGACAAAACCTCTGTAAGTTGTGACTTAACCATAACATGGCAGCCTGCAAAATTTTAATTTAATGGATCAGTAAGCGCGAAACTGTTGTATATGTCTGCCCCACTGAAAACAGCAAAGGAACACCGAATTCTTTCATATTACAGTAGCTAGCCCATCATGTCACACATTAGCACTCTTCATATTCAGGAGTAAACATAGTTGTCACTGGTGTAAAAATGTCCATTTCATAGCATTTCATGAAAGGTCAAAATGTCTTGTCTCACCTCTATCCTGATCAGGTCATCTGATCATTGGGTTTACAAGGCAGTGAAAGTCACTTGATAAAGTATGTTAACCTGAGTTCAACTGAAAAGTTGCTTTCTGTATTTCAAACTTGTTCTAAATATTTCACAATGACAGAAAAATGCAACACAAACAAATCTTTTCCATCTTTATGTTTACATGTACGTTTTAAAATGCTTCCTGCTCTAAGTTTCATAACAATTGTCTCAGACTCATAAGTATAAAGCCTAACTGGCGATGCGATAAAACCACACATACCCCTCATGACTCACGTCATAACTTATAATAGCTCCCATATCTCTCATAATAATATACAACAAATTATAACAATATCTCCCCACACACAACTTAAACAGACACTTGAGACATCATCCATCGTGTTCAATGTGTTCATGTATTTGTGAAAAAAGTAAGCAAGAGTTGTCTGCCTTGGTTCAAAGTCACGAAATAGAAACCCCTGATGATGGAGGATGAAACTTAATACCTTTTTGGGAGCCTAAAACTACACATCGTAATCATGCTGCCTTCAGTTGTTGAACTCAAACCTCGTTTCAAGAGACACTGCAACAACATAGTGAATGGTCTGAAAACAAACCATCACCATCCACATGTCACACAGACTTCACATCTTCTACACGCAGTGTGACTGTTGTCTGACTCTGTACATTTACACACGTGTGATCACTGAAGCTCCAAATTCAGCTTTCATCAAAAGGTCTCAATCGGAAGTATCCTTGTAGCCCATATGTACATAAAAGTGTACTCTACATATGTTTTGTGTACAGGACAGTTTCAAGAAGCAACTTCAAAAACATCATCAAGGAGATAAGAAGATGTTTTCCCTTTGATCAATTAAAACCTCGTTAAAAGAGAAATCAAAGCCAATCCTCAGACTTTACAAAAGAGAAACAGAACTTCATGAAGACAGATGTCTATATACAGATGCTTGTGGACCCACCTGGAGGTAAAGTCTGAATGTCTATGTGTACCTGTCAAACCTTACCTGTAGGTAGGTATATAGTTAAACAGACTTCCAAAATTGATTGATTTCATTATTACTAAGGGACATGGTGGGCAAGCTAAGGCAACAGGAAGCGGAAGGTGCCTGGATCAATCACAATAGTAAGGGTTCGGGTTAGGGTTGGTGTAAAAACCTTGGAGCTAACATTACTTGCAGGTTCTTTAAGTGTTGTCATAACCCCTAGTGTGCAGTACCCAACCCTGTGCACTTAAAATAACCCACTCATCCAACAGTAAGATGGTGGACATGATTTAAACAATGCAAGAAAAACAGAAATCCATTCAGGGAACACTCCTACACCTTGAGCAAGTAATTGTTGTGTATACATATGTGCTATACAAATATCCTATAAGAACAAGAAGAAATAATTAAATAATAAGCAAGAATGGCATCTGATCACCTGACAACTACACAAAGACGACACATTAGTTTGTATGTGAGCACCACTGACCATGAAGAAAACCATCCAGAAGATCAATTCAGCTCCTGAATCAAAGACTATGTCACATCATAAAAGACGGGTATGACGGCTTGTATTCAACCAGGATATGATGGCTTGCATTCATCAGAGGATGGTGGCTTGCATTCAACAAGATCATATAGGTTTGCCTTCAACAAGATTATATAGGTCTGCCTTCAACCAGAGTATGGTGGCTTGCATTCAACAAGATTATATAGGTTTGCCTTCAACCAGAGTATTGTGGCTTGCATTCAACAAGATCATATAGGTTTGCCTTCAACCAGAGTATTGTGGCTTGCATTCAACAAGATCATATATATGTAGGTTTGCCTTCAACCAGAGTATGGTGGCTTGCATTCAACAAGATTATATAGGTTTGCCTTCAACCAGAATATGGTGGCTTGCATTCAACAAGATTATATAGGTTTGCTTTCAACCAGAGTATTGTGGCAAACATTCAACAAGGTTATATAGGGCTGCCTTCAACCACGTCACCAAGCCTGATCACCTCGTTATCATGTCAGCTCTGCCAAACTTACGTATCTCAGGACAAAAGCTAATCAACAATCTGCACTTAAGGGTTTTCCAGCACCTGCATGAATTTGATGAAAAAGGTGTCTGTCTGCCCATGCAAGCATGTCTTACATGTTACATCTGGTAGCCATGTTTCTTGAAGGCCAGCTACTTAACAAACCACATCTTCATGATGGAGCAGTGGTCTTCACTCTCCCCTGGAGCATCAAACCTCTCTGGTATGTCTGAATGAAGCGCATCCTGACACTGAAGGACTCTCCAGTCAAAAATGGAGGAGACCCTCCTCGTCATGTTGTTTTAACAATTCATGAAATGTGGATGTTTTTGTCCTGATATCGAAACAGAACCAGAGGTGTTCAGTGAAGCAATTTTAATGTTTTTTTGTGGCCATTTGGGAAGGTGTATGCGAGGAAATTGCTGTGAATATGATCATTGCTAATTTGTGAGTTACCTAAATGTCAAACATGCAGCATCTTGGCTTATACAAATATAACAGGAATTCTGGGATATGTTCAACATGATCATTTGATTAAGTGGTTCAGAAAAACGTTTCTGGGTGGTAGACATTTTTGTCACATAATATACTACTCAAAATAACATGTGATTCTTGCATATTACTTCAGGTAATCTATCTTGGCATGGCATCTGGTGCTCTTTAACTTCTTTTCAATAGTATGTAACCAGTAGGTATTTAATGAAAATTAATGAACTGACAGATCTGAGATATATGAGACTACAACTCATACACATACTCGTCAACTAAAACATACAACACACTTTTTGGTAAGGAAAATTAAACACGTCACGTGAAACGATAAGAAATATATACCCCATAACGATAAGAAATATATACCCCATAACGATAAGAAATATATACTCCATAACGATAAGATATATATACCCATAATGTGGACAAGCATTTGTACTGACTTGACCAGGAATACTTGTCAGCGTACTTTGGGTATGCCTATGTTTGTGAAGTGACTGAGCGATGTTTGATGAGTCTTTAATTCTCCAGCAAATACATCACTCAACTTCTGATTGATATAATCATTATGTCAAATATATTTAACAACATACTTGGCAGGTTTTTACAGTTTGTTTTGCATGTGAAGGAAAGATACAAATATCCAAACCAAAAGAATAACAGAATGGATGAGTACTGGCAGGGCAAAACCAGAGATTGATAGCATGAGCATCAGGGTAGACAGTGAGTGAGTATGGTTTTAAGCCACTTTTGGCAATGTTCCAGCAATATCATGGCAGTGGACACCAGAAATGGGCTCTACACAGTGTACCCATGTAGGGAATTGAGCCTGGGTCTTTGGCATGAAAAGTGAGTGCTCTAATCACAAGACTAGCCCACCGTCCACGGCTCCCAGGTAGAAGTTAGTGACTTCTCTCCCTGTATCCATGGGTGTGATTTGTAAAATTTCCTGAGTGAGTGAGAAAAGTTCCTTGATACTGCTTCAGCACTTTTTCTGTACTGACATCATAGTAGCAAATACCCTCCATACTAGTGAGTTAGTGAGGAATTAGTAGGGATTTCATGATAAACTACTCTCCAGCTGTTCTCTGATTAAGGTCCTGTTCCCAATGCCTACATATTCTTGGAGTGAGATATCTCGGTTTAACACTGTCTTGAACATTTCATACTCTGTCAGTTTCTCTGTTTGGAGAATGCTGAAAGTTATTTAGATCTAACTACCCCTGTGATTGCATCATCCTGCCCTACCTAAGAGAGACAACTCTGCAAATAACCTTTCATAAGAGGAACAATTATCTTTAAGGTTAAAGTGAAAAACATGGAATTAATATTGTATTGCCACAGGCAAACTCATTATTGACAACACTTATATCTATATATCAAGCAGACATAGTTTGGCCAATTGACTTCACTCAATAATTTTCACTTCCGCTCTGTCAGTGGTCTGGACTATTAAACATCTCACTTCTGATGGTTCTTTCATAATTTCTTGATCAGTGAAGGATTTAGACTCACTTGACTGCTACTGCTGGTCTTATCATTATAATCAGTTGGAGGAGAACATTATATACTAGCATCCTAACAACTATCTATTTGTGCTTCATGTATTTCTCCATAACTGAACCAAATGAAGCAAAGCAAGGCTGGAAGGTTTTCTCATTGAAAGCCACTTTTGCAAGGTTAAACTTTATCTTGGAGCAAGTTTTCACATAGTGAGAGAACTCACTGAACAGTGAGGATGGTAATACACTGCTTTTAGCAATATTCCAGCAATATATTCAATATTTATTGAAAAACTAGTTCACATTTCTGATGGTTGACTAGGATATCAAAACATGTCTGATGGGCATGAGAAGCTACAATTCTACAGTGAAGTTGTTTTCAAGATATATGTTAAAACAATATTTAGAAATAGAATATAAATGCATTACAGAATTGAATCTTTTATTGATTCAAATTTCATTTTAATTCATTTCAAATTACCAATGATTGGTATACCAATGTGCATGTACCTAGTTTGAATAGTGATTACTGTGTAAATGTATAGTAACCATGCTATACTCTGAAGAGTGTGACTGATAGCAGCTAGAATAGCAGGAGAAGCCATTGAGATACATATGGAGATACCTCATGCCTCCTCCCAAATGTCATCCCCCTTACAACTTGGAAGCGACATGCTCTGTTTATAGTTTTCATTTTTCTGGGTAAACACTTACAGGAAGTCAGAAATAATCCTCACTACAAGTTACAGGAACTTTTTGTCATCACTTCCGTTGGCTTGTCCAATATGACTTTCTCAACTGTTTCCTCAATGTTAGTAATGAATGTGTATGTACATGAGGCACAGATCTTCCTCTGAGATGAAAGAGAGATGGTTTTGTCTTTAGAATTATGTTTCTGCTTTGATTTACAGATCAACATTTACAGAAATAATCCAATAATTCTGTTCCTGTCAGTCACAATTAATTTGCTTACCAACTAAGCAAGTTCACATCAAAACTATACATATTAAAGCTGTCATAACTGCATGTTGGCAAACACACACTACTGCATATTCTTTTCATGTATACTTTCTGGAGAGGAGTTAGTATAAAATTTCATCGCTTATATTTGATTAAAGTTACAGTTTGAATTTAAACTAAAAATTACACATAACTGAGCTGCATAGACCCACACAATGTGAGCAGGTGAATGTCTTAAGAGTGAGTGAGTGCAGGAGTGAGTTCATGTTTAATGGAAGGAAAGCCTTTTTGTGACCACACTCTTGTGGGACTGACAATATTGTAGAAAATGTAAACCTCTCAGGCTAATTTGTATTTTCTTTAAAGGTCACATGCAACGTAAAACACAACTTTGCAGATTCTGGTACCTTTCGGTATGCACTTACCGAAACAAATCATAAAAAATGCCAATTCAACCTATAAAGTTGAAAAAAACTCTATGAAAAAAAAGCCCGCGTAATCGGAGTTCAAACGTTTCACTAAATTCCCCCCAGCGCTAGGGGGAAAACTGGTTTCAATAGCTGTGCTGCGCTGCGTCCATAACGCATGCGCAGTGAATAGGTTCGTGGAGCTTGAAACAGTATGCATGCCCAGCGTCTGAGGTCGTGAGCAGTAGTCTAATCTTAGTTGTGTACACAAACAAGTACATAATCTACTCGTTACGTTAAAAACCTTGTTGATTGTGGTAAGCAGTCTCTGTCACAGAGAAAGCTCAGTGTCTGGTTTATTCACACCTATATGTCTGCCTGCCTGTCTGCTAAAGACAACATGCAATACACAGCTTCAATCATTGACCACGTGCAATTTGAACTTAACACCTATCAGACTATACGATATAAAGAAAATAAGATGATTTATGACTCGTGCACCCGAGTCCCATGTCTGCCACATTATGTAACTAGGCTGGTGTGATACACATGACATGTTTTTATGTCTGTGGGTTGCAAACAAACTACATTCATTTTTTTCGGATGACTGGATCTGACGGAAACTGGTGCAAACTCTTGTCAGCTTCAAGTCCTGCTTTGTACTTGGACGAACGACAGTTTCCAGTTCACCATCTCTGCTGAGATAATTTTTGATTGGATCGAACGAAAATTCAGAGAACATGTATTTTCCAAACCCAACATCTCTATATACATTCTTCATGGATAACGACTTCTTTTAGTGTATATGATTTTGTTTGACAACAGTATATGAATCCATACTGAAACGACGCATCAAGTACACAAAAAGAAGTTGTTATCCATGAAGAATCTTACTTTCTTGTGACTGGCTATACTTCTAACATGCCCATCAAACAGATCATCTGTCTGTACACACAATGAACCCTCGGCATATCAGCAAATGAAACACTTGAGTGCATATCCACCAGCTATGACTGGGTTCGGTCTTCCGAGGGCTTCGTTTCGGGGGAAGTAAGCCCAAGTACAAAATATTGCACTTTTGAACCGCGATTGTACGCTTATAATTTTGTTTATTTGTTTTTTTAAAAGCAACAATGTATATTATATGTCATGAATAAGTGAAAAATGTGTTTTAATTATGTTTGATTTTTGGTTGCATGTGACCTTTAACAGATTCACAGAAAACCTGACTTCAAATCCAGTAACATGCTATTGTCAACAGTACTTCACTAATGTCACTGCACATCACTAAAAGCCTGGGCCCTGTTTCACAAAGCTTCAGATCTCACAGCATTCGTACCTATACTCTATATTCGGCTTGCGAGACCATGCACTGATATGTTGATGAAAATATCAATGATAACAACCACAGAGACTCTGGAAATTGAAGCCATGAACACAAGATCCTGGTACACGCAGGGGAAACAACTGTGTACAAGTAATTGGATTCTAGAAATATCATGGTGGGGCACAGGTATCAGCCTTCACATGTTGCACCACATTAATAAACAAGCCGAGTCCTTGATAATCAAAAGCTTTAACCCCAGTGCTACCCAACAACCTTCTTACAAGTATAATAAACGTCTCACAGCCTTGGACATATTCCTAACACGTTTTCTTGGTCTGCTCAAAGCCAGCCATCATGGATGCCCTGACTTGAGTCAGTAGATACATCACAGGTGAAGCGGAGGATGCAGACAGTTCTGTGTGTAACTCTTCAGTCAAGGAAGACAGGAAACCAAGGAGCTATGCCAACACATGAATACTTCAATCACTATACACCAGTCCATGATAACATGTTTTTCTCACAGAGTAATTGGGTAGAACAAAAATCTACACACAAACTGTGGTACCAGTCACAGAAGGAACTCTTTTGTAGTAGAGGTCAAGAAAGGATTACTTTCATTGCCGAAAATACATGTCTGATAAGCTTTGAATGTGCATTCTTCCTTCCAAACATTCCTATCATATTCCGACCAGCAAAAGCTGCAATACATTCACCTCCCATTATCTAATATTACTGAATGAAACTTGTGGGTTATAGATTATTACTAATACCTGTTGCACATCCTACAATAAACTGCTAAAATTATCTGGAAATTTACCGAGCCGACCATGCCTTCTGAGTGAATACAAGAACATATTCCAAACATCAAAATTAGACATTTCAAAACATTTAACAAGTTAGAACCGAACAAATCTCAAATAGCATTAATGAGTAATGGTAATTAGCAGATTATTCAATATGGCTACCATGGCAGATTGGGTGTCAACACTGGTTGGCAGTGGGAACTGTCAATTTCATGGCTATAATGTGGTCAAAAGGAAGCAGTATAAGTTTTAATACTAAAAGAAATAGAGTATATAGTGGTATGGTAAATCCCTCCGCTAAATGCTCAGGACTTCTTTAAGTGGCATTTAGAAATTTATTACAATGAATGTGAGTTATCAAGCTGATGTACAGGTGAAGGTGGGAGGTCATGAACATGTGGTCATGTGGACACAATAGCTCAGTATTGACCAAAAGTAGAACAAACAAATCAAAGTGAATGGTCAAGCCATGGTCAAAATGAAAAATATAGCAAGACGCATGCATCTACTTTGAGTCCCATTACTATGTGTACACATACCAAATATTATGACAACTTTAACATACATAACCAAGTAAGAGTCAGAAAGTATTTGGTCACTGCTAGATAGAAATTCAAACCTCTTGAGCATTTTGAGATGTCATCATTGATATGGAATTTCAACATAATTGGTTAAAAGGTTTCTCCAGAAAATTGCATGGCAGACTTGCACGAAGCACGATGGACTAACAGGCCAGGGTATAAGCTCACCTTGTTGCTGATCAGGTAAGCTAAAAATCCACTGGGGGACATTAAAAGAGCAACATGAAGCCAGCCATAAACAGCTATGAAATAAGATTTGGGGCCATTTCTCATGCAATGATTTGGTGTTGTCATGATAAACTGTTATAAATATCAGTACTGTATGAATTTCCCTCGTAAACAACATGAGCGTTTCATCTCGTATACATTCAACCACATAAAACCTGTTAACTCGAAGCAATTAACATTTGTAATGAGCCAGAGAATCATATCATATTTTGGCAATATTTGTTTTTCTAGTGAAACTGATACGGTTTATAAACAAGGTCATGTTGCACTGAAGGGATGTTGGTGGTAATGTGGAGACTTTTCAAGACATACAGAATGATGACATTCATTTAAAACCTAAACATCCCAGCTACAGTAGGGTATTCACCCATGCTTTTCACTAGCTGGTCAGGCTTTATGCTGACTATGATTTCATTAGCAACTATGAATTTCAGTATCACAAATATACTTAGTTTGTCATGAAAGTCATCAAAACACAATACCCCAAATATGACACAATGTCTGTAACTCTGTATCCTGAGACACGTAGCAAGGCAGGTAATTCTTGAAAACAATCAACTTAAGGCACCACTTTTCAACCATATTGTGACCCATAACATTGTTTGTTAACTTTCAGGCCTGTAACCTTCATTTTGACAAAACTTGTCCCTATTTCATACAGCGCTATGCTGAAGAGCATGGAGCAGGAGCCATATCTCTGTACAAACTATTTCTAGACACAACTTTCTTAACTTATAAATTGTGTGAAAGCTGAATTCTCAACATAAGTTAAGAACGCTACACAATTTCCACCTCTTCAGAACCGCAATTTCAGCAACATCACAGAAGGGTGTGGAATTGATCATCCATGTTGTGATGAGTAAATGTTTAGCTAACAAGCAAGAACCCACCCCTCAGCCTGAATGTGTGACCAATGCTATTGGCTGATTCCAAGGACACCAAAGATAACAACACTGATGTCTTTTCAGTGCTTGAATGATGACTTCATGAATATATATTACCGATG
Organism: Haliotis asinina; assembly: GCF_037392515.1. Lineage (NCBI taxonomy): Eukaryota > Metazoa > Mollusca > Gastropoda > Lepetellida > Haliotidae > Haliotis > Haliotis asinina. Next base: position 3,784,533 of record NC_090294.1, on the reverse strand, counting down.
GAATTGATCATACTAACTTATGAAGCCATAAAACTCTGGGTCATCAATTCATCCATCTGTACTTAATCATATCACCTACATGATCAAGTCATAGAAGAAGTCGTGAGTCTGCTTGACTGAAACAATTTAATTCAACAGAGTTGTGTCCCTTTGGCCATCAGGTACCCATGACTGAGGGTTTAAATCCTATTTCTGCAGATTATGTTTCTTGACTTGGCATGTCCATGCTTGTGGGCATTAAAGGTCTGAAACCTATCTCGCTTCAGGCTTTCCCAAGAAGTAACACATGAAATAAATAGAGTGTTGTTAGAGGCAGTGTGGAACCAAACCACACACCATCTGGGCCCATGTATTACAAGACTGAGTAATACAATAATGAAGAAAAAACCTTGTCCAAAACAAAGTTCAACTTAAAGGCCATTTCTCTAATGCATTTGGGGCTTCACATCATATCTATAGGGGAATGATTACTTAAAGGAACAAAGACTAGAACTCTTGAACTATACCAGTTGCCGGGATTTACAAATTGTTAACAGAAAATATCATCACAAGCATATTTGTTTTTCATTTCCTTGGACAAGTTCTACTACACACAAACCTGACAGTATAGCAGTCACCAAATGATGTACGTGAAGATGTTGATGGACACTTGCAAAGATCTTGGCAAAACTGAGTTGCTTTAATGTAAACAAACTATGTCATAAGTCACTTCTGCATATATCTGTACAAGTGTTGCTATAAACAGTGTAATGAAGAGAGAGTGGTTGATCTGACGTATATTTCATGAAACATAAAATTACTTGTAAACAGGGATGATGATGAAGACATTGAGGACACAGCATCAACAGTTTGATGAGGATGAGTGAGAGAGTTCACCTGGTGCAAGGGATTTTGGTCAGGAACTGGGATTGAATTCGATCAGCGCGCAAAGGAATGAGTTCAACTGTTGCAAAGAATTGACTCCAGTTCAGTCGAATCAGCTTGTGAAAAGTTTTGAGTTGAACTGGAAAAAATGACTGAGTTCCACATCTTCCTTATCCACATGATATTTCTAAAAACATCAGAAGATAAATAATAAAATGATTAATCCAGATGGCAGACAATCAGTTAGTCAGTCATACAGACTTTGAAATATATCCAAAAAAGATCATGCAAGTCTAGAAAATGTGGCAAGTCTAGATTTCTACAGCTTCCAGACGCTGAGTCACAGCTATAATATTAGTCTGAAAGTCCTAAAAAACACAGGAAGCCCACAGGGTTGACAACTCCAAAATGTCAATAGCCCTGTCAGCATGTAATCAGCCCTGTATTAAAAATAGGAAACTGAGGTAAGGTCTTCAATGAATGAATCAATTACTTGTATTGAGGTAAACTTAAACATGTGCAAAAGCAAATTGTTAAAACGCAACTTGGTGGTCACGTTTGATTCATTTAGTGTCACTGCCATCTGCATCAGAAAAACAGGCAATGACAGAATCAGTTTTAGTATCTTGGGCAAGAATAATCTCTAAACGTTCTTCATGCAATGAGCACAGTGGACTTGTAACTTGCCTTGTGAAAAGTAAACGTGCAATAACAAATGTAACATATTTAACTTGGTCACTGAAAGCATTCTCTAGACCAATCACATTTAGTGTTAGATAAATGGGTAGCCTGATCTAGTCAAGTTAGTTCATGAACTATGCAGACATTGCAATATATGTCATATTCAGCTGACTTTGTGTGCAGGCGATTTGGTGCCTGACTCTGAGGGTGTGGGTTCAAATCCCAGAAGGGACTCAACCAAAAAAGTACTAGAATTTGTACCTTACTAAGAAAGTGAAATCTCAAATATGACGTATGCTGCATTTGACCACTTTCTAAATGGCATATGCAGACATTGTCCAACTACCAGAAATGTAAATTATTTTCAAAATATTTCCCGTAGTCAGTGACATGGTCAGATATATACACTTGGAAAAACTATTGGCCCACAAGGGTTGGCACAACATACAGCCTTATACCCAGCCATGACACTAGCAAGCAGCTGGCTGCTGGGTGCATGCTGTTTCATACACTGTCCACACAGAGTATGTTCTGCTCTAACATTTGTAGCCAAGCCCTTGACATCACAGTATGACCCCAAACACAGTTAGTATTGTACAGCTGTATCCTGACAGAGATAAATAATACATAATTAACCGAATTGGTGGACCAGTAGTTAATGTAATAAATCATAATGGATATGACACACCATTAGCAGTCCACTGAACCCAGCCAACCAATCCACAAAGGATGTCAAACCATTCCACAAAGATGTCCAACTGATCCACAAAAGACATCCTACAAGTGCTAGAGCGCTAGGTACCTATGTGTTGCCCCAGGATGAAGACAGTTATTTAGACTTGGAGTCAAAAAAGATTATCCTTCAGGTACACATGCCCTCCAGTTTCCATTGTTTGACATGAATATTCTCTGTTTTAATGTGTGGCATCGCTGGAAGATTGCAATCACAAAGGAACGGGGTTATAACGTACTGTCTTCTAGCAATGGAGAAGGGATTGTTAAACTCAGATCAGAAAGATGAACATACAAGTCTCTCTGCTCCCTTACACACTGTGGTGTATCTTACACACAAACGTTCCCTGGAAGGCCTGAAGCAGAGGCTGGGCATTTCAGTGGTGCTGAGAATGTCTGACATGTAAAGATGTTGTAGTTCCATTCATACAGTACTGGTCCACTCGGTACTGTTGGTATTGAACTCAGTACAAATGGTCATGCACTCTGTATCAATGTTATTGTACTCAGTACTATTGGTGGTTTTGATGTTGTACTCTGTATTCAGCACTATTGTATTCATTACCTTTAGTGTTCTAGAACTAATAGTGTTGTACTTAGTACTATTTGATGTACTCAGTAGAGTGTGAATGCATGTGTGAATGCATGTGTGAATGCATGTGTGCTTGTGTGTGTATGCACATACATGCGTATTGTTGTACTATTTGTTTTACTCAGTACAGAATAGTGTAATGACCCTCCAAGTCCACAAGTACCGGTTGCTGGGTACAAATTCTAGCCAGGAATTTCCTGGTGTCAATAGCTCGAGACAAGAGGTGCCAAACCCTACGATTTCATGATTTCATCGTAGTCGATACGAATTTTAAGAATCAGGCTACGCCAATACGTTTGCAAAAGAAATTCTATGATATTTGATGAAAATTCATTACAATTCAGATGTACAGACAAAAATATATATTTTCACCAAAAAGAGCAGGCAAGAAGATATGCAATGCTTATAATTTGGAAATCTGCTGTTGGAGGTATGTGAACTTAATGCTTTACTCTTGATTAGTGTCATACTATCTTTCTTGGATACATGATTTAAGTATTCAGTTCACTACTAATTCTTTTTATAAAACTACCAATTTTCATCCTAGAAACTACTATCTGCAACATGTTGGGATTGGCATCTCTACACGATGCTTCATAGCCTGTACCCTTTACTGGCTGAGTCTGATGTGGCCTGCACTGACATACTCATTGACCAACAAATATATTCTTCATATAGCACAGGACTAACACATGCATATTTAGTAATCTTCCTTCTTTCCTGAATAATTACGATGAGCAGACACTTTAAAAACTATGCTGCCCTATCCTCTATCAACTGTACACTGTAATGAGCAAGGTTTTGTACCACTTTTAGCAATATTCCAGTAACATCATGTCATGAGACACCAGAAATGGTTTTTGACTTGACAACCAAACACTTCAACCATGATGCTGCCGCACCACCCTCTATCACTGAATGTGGGATGACTGTTTGGCGACTGTTTCAAAAGTGGTACAAAACATCCATGACAGATGCACACAAATTTAGGCACCAAACCATGTGTCTAGTAAGTCTCACTGTGTCTTGGCAATTCTGTTAATAACAGAATATATTCAAGATGAACTCCACTGGTATTAATACCGAGGGACAAATTTAAGAAAGCAGACGCTGACGTTTTTGGCAGAAACTCCCAAATGAGTACAAACCAATAACCCTCCATTCACAGTTCCAGCCAAATTACCTCCATCTTGGAAACATTGACGCCATTTCAAGTCATCTTGATAGTTCAGTTTGACCTACTAGAGTTGGCGCCTAGTTGGCACGATGTACTGGCAAACACACACCCGACTGTCACAAACAGTTCAGAACGCTCTGATTCAAAATGGTGGGAGAAGTTCCAAGTGATTCCTCTGAAATGCCAGAAAGGATATTTTCTTACTTGAGCCTGGCTGATAGGACTGTTGTTAGTGTCACGACTGTTGGCAGGTGTGATTCCTAGCCATGTCAACACAACCCAACAGAACTGTGATTAGGACGAGCTGAAGGATGGTACAAACATATATCTATTCATTTACCTGGTGAAATAGATATATAAACATGTGAAGAACCTTCTGGCTGCTAGATCAGTGACAAGGTGAATCAGACTTACAAGTTTACTTTGGCACAACACTTGCTCATCGGAACCGACGCTCCTTCAAATGCCATCAGGGGACTTCTGTTGCCACAATGGAGAGTGCTCTACACATTGGACTATCATGGTGCAAGTTAATTGGGGTTGGTTGAACTGTACTTATTGTAGTGTAGACTTGGGGGGGGGGGGGGTGTGGGGGGGGGAAGTAATGCATATTGACATGTGGTACCATATGACAGGTGGTCATATGGTACTGTCAACAAATTACTGAAGTGAATGACATATGACATGTAGAGACTGTCTGCATCATCCATCCTATCCTGGGAAAGAAATCTAACACAAAATACCTAAAAACATACTAAGATATGAAACCTGTTAAGATTCGGGTTATATTTACTGGTCTTCAGCAACCAATGTTTGCTGGCAGGATCAGGTGGTCAAGCTCATTGACTTTGTTCATTGCATCCTAACTGTGAATTCAATGGGCATGCTGTTGATCACTGGATTGTGTGGTCCTGACACAATCATTGACTGCCCACTACAATATAGCTGGATTATTGCTAAGTTCTGCATTATCTAAAAAATATACTAAAGAAAAGTTAAATTGAAGACAATGTGACACACATTAATTTCTTCAGTTTTGTCCATGAGACAGTGGAATGTTCATTTCAGAAAAATGGGTAAATTCCAAGCAAAAAATTGTTGGCCAGTTTTCACATTTCTTTGTGTATAAAAATGTCTTACCTATTTACACAATGCTTTACCTTCATAGATGCTCATCACAATTACCTACTGACAGGCTGGATTATCTCCCCTGTCTCCACCAATTATGGAGATAATATCTCACCCAGCATACCATCCCCCTCTGTTTTCTGTACAGCTAACACGATCTTCGTTAACATTAAGTCAACACAGCAAAGCTTTATCTAAGTTTCCAACACTCTTTCATCAACAACGCACTGCTAACTGTATTTGTTATGCTAGGCCGAACTCTGTCACAATTCTTTCTCTTGTCTCGGATTTAATCAGAGAAATTATACTCAAAACAAAGAAGAATTTGGGAAAAGAACTTTTACCATATTTAAAAAGCGGTATCTTTTCAAGGCTTGACATGCACCTATACTTATACTTATGCTAGCTTGATAACAGTCCACATGCATTAATGTCAAATGTTCACAGTTCTGAGGAATGCAAACATTTTTCCTGTACAGACTGAATTTCAAAAGTTACACAAGCCAATCCTAGCAAGTAACACACAAATAATTCATGGTAGCATTACTTGCCTTGTATTTCATGAAGATCAACCCACCAGTTAATGATCACTAAACTACAGCGAGATGATACTGTGTCAATTTCACACAGATAAGACACCAATAAAAAGTCTAGACTAGTCTAGAAACTGACTCTGAAGTGTTCTCTAATGTCAAGTGCCATGACAGACTTATGAAAATATAAAGGACAATAAAAGTTCAAGTCAAATTTTCAAACTTACTATCTAATTGGCCTTTTTCATATTGAATGAACAATACAATGGTGTGTCACACATTTAATTCTGTTTCTAGTACTAGTGGTTACTCTTGAAGGTATTTGAAGCTTTGAAGTGTAGAGTTGCAGGTGTAAGTCTTCTTTGTGGACCTACTGGTGTCGTGTTCCACCTCAAATACATGAAGTGCGTGAAGGAGATGTCACTCATCACACCTGGCAATATCTCCTGTGGGGATAGTTATGAATTACAAATTGCTATATTAGCAGTAACTGAGACTTGACCTGTGATCAGTGACTCAATATGACCATACACACCATTAAATAAAGCACCCTAATCCGATCATATTACACCTTCTACATCTGCCACAGGATCTCTAGAGACCTAAGCTCACCTGGGTACCCAATAGAGAACTGACCTAAAGAAACTGATAACAACATTTATCTCTGGATGACAAATGACAAATGATGATCAATCCTCTCACCAGGTGAGCTTCAACTGTCCCTTTTTCACAGATAATTAAAAATTTCTACTGAGTGGTTAAAACTATATTCAAGTTTTAAATAAATTGAATAATTAAGTATCTCTTGGGAAGGCCTCTGAAACTTATCCCCTGGCTCCATGGTGATTACACTGATGACAGGACATGGAAGTTAAACTCTTGAAATACACATATTGGTTGAATACACAGCAACATGCAAATAATCGAGTCTGGACAAGACAAAGCAGTGATCAAGATTATGAGCATATATATAGACAATTGGGATATGATGACAACCAACAGCAAGCCTGGCCACATAATCTCTTTAGTTGTCTCTGACAGAAAGCACAAATTGCTGAAGACCAATTCTCTCCTGGTTCTTCATGTATCAAAATGAATCAAATTTCGCTTAGCAACATACATATGTCAAATATACAGAACATGTGGTGAAATGCCCAAAGATGATATTAATGAACCAATGTCTCATTTACAGAAGAAATCTGTAATGACTGTTAGTAGCAGCGAATGACTGAAGCACTGATAAAATGTCAAATGTTGTCATAGTAAGATTTTAGTGACAGGCATTCAGCAGCAAATCAATTAGAATTACTGCCCTTGGCTGTTGTGAACAATCAGATGCTTTTTTGTCCGATCTAACAACATATATGACCAGGTATCGAACAGTGACCGTCTGCTCCCTTGGCAGACGCTCTTTCCCGAGGCCATTCACCATATTTATCCAGGCACATCCAGCACCCTACTCAGTATAAAGGTTCATGCACTGACATTTTGGACTCAAAAACAGTTAACTGCCAAGCATACTTGGAACACAGAAACTAATAGACATGTTGTCTAGGAAACTTGAAGTGTCTAAATGGCAACAATAAAGGTATATATATTCTGGAGGTGAGGTTAATGTTCCAGTTTGAGTGAAGGTTGAAGTGGAAGACGTTTCATAAAGGATTGGTGTTCCACTACACCTGTATCCACTCACCTGGCTATTGCCTCGTTAACATAATTAACGGCATTCTAAATACAGCTATATCACACACACACAGCAGCACGTATCTACACATTTGTTACATTACGTCATTTACCATACAAGTCACATGATGCACTTGAAATAATACAACACAACTTGGCAATGAATACAACCATGTTTACAATGACTTCTCAAATGATTGGTTGTTTCAGATGGAGGAAAGAGAGGAGCACCCATCCTAACAGAATTGTAGACACGAACATTTATGTGAATGTACTTCCATGTCAGGACATAATTTTTTCAAAATAATTCACCAGGTCCACTTGGCAGGTCACTGGGAGCACCAAGAGCGCTGATGGCGTTTGTGATCGGAAATCTCTGAGTTGTAATGTTTCATAGTCTGCGGTGAGGAGGTTCACCTGTTCCAGGAATTGTTTGTCCATTTGTAATGTGTCTGTAGCAGACGTACCAGACATTGAAGGGATGGTTGAGGAATGGGAGGGTGGTCTGGATCACCATACAACAGGTCGCACTTCTAACTAGCTGTATCGCAGGATGTTTATAGAGAGAAGCTATGTGAAGCAAGAAAGTGGCACTATAGTTTCCTATTGTAGATCTCTGACCTTAGCACATGGCCCCACTTACAGTATAATGGGGTGTTGAACAATGAGTAGATCATTTCTTGGACACGGTAACTCTGGAGTAGATGATGTTCTTAGAGAGTCTGTTGATTGTCTATGTTAAAGTATTTCTCTGCTTGATCTTCAGAACTTGTCTCAATGTCTGATGAGGGTTTACATGATCTCAATGTCTGATGAGGGTATACATGATCTCAATGTCTGATGAGGGTTTACATGATCTCAACGTCTGATTAGGGTTTACATGATCTCAACGTCTGATTAGGGTTTACATGATTTCAATATCTGAACTCAGTCTCCAGCATAGACTATTTAAACAACCATACTATTTATTGATTCCATACCAGTCACTAGAAAAGCATGGTGTCTAATCACTTTATATGTGGTGGGGTAGTCCAGTGGGTAAAGCATTTACTCATCATGTGGAAGTCCTGGGTTCAATTGCCAGGGAGGGAACACTGTGTGGAGTCCATTTCTGGTGTTCCTCCCCGTGATATTGGAATACTGCTATAAGTGGCATCAAACTAAACTCACTCACTCATACATAAACTATTACTATATTGGACAGTTGGGGCCTGTGGATCCTGTAACCTAGAAGACATTCTTCTATTGGGAAAACGTTTTAAAATCATGAAAGGGTCTTTTGACATGTCGTCAAACACCTTGCTCCTAAAACTGAATCAAGAGTGTTGTTTTTTCGCTAACTGATAGCAAATTCTTTACTGATGACAAGTAATATAGCAATAACTAATTACTCTATTCAACCAAGTGGCAGAAGTGGTCATGCACAGGTCATAGTCAGAGTCTAACAATTGATCTACTTTTAAATTTTTATGACTTTGGGAAGGGTTTCCTTGCGTTTATTCCAATCTTGTGTTTTTCAGACATCTATTTATTCCTAGTGTTATTGTCTGCATTACAACAATGTTATCTTCAGGTAGTAATCTGGCCATGTTGTTCACAGAGCTAGCCTCGTGTGCCATGTCTGTTTACACCCCATCTCCTCCGCCACAAACATCCGCAACATCATTGCAGTGACCTTCAACTCCAATCAGACGCCTGCTGCAAGGTGAGAGTATGATGGCTTCCTGTTGTTGATTCTGACACCTCTGCCTCTCAGCTGACTCTTGCCATGTACAACCTCCTACTGATCAGCCAATCAGAACTATCTCCACACTCATGCATATTTATTACATGATTGACATTTACATGAATATTCAGTTTTCTCAAACTTCCAAGGAACTTTTATGGTATGGAAGCCTGCATAAATGAGGTAAAATAATAAGATATCATAATAAATTCATTACAAAAAGTAGTGACACATATCATACAATGTAAAACATAAACCAATATAGTTTGTGTTCTTTTGCAAATATATTTTTCTGTCTGTATTTTTCTTCCTGTGTAAGAACAAATTAAACATTAAAGGTTGATGTCATAAATTCAGACAATGAGTAAAATCTATAATTTCAGACCTTTTAAACAAATTCATAGATTATTAATTACCATGAGATACTGTTGAGACATCAAAGCTAAATTATGGTGGAACTGTAAAACCCACTGCTTCCAAGCATTGCTCTAATGAATATGCCATGTTTTAATACTCAAGCATTGCGTGGGTTTCTCGTAAAACCTAGCATGGATGGCATCAGTCTATCTGTATTAATATGAAACTAGAAGAATTTACTTCCACTTTCTGTCCCTAGAAAACCAATCCCATGTACGTGCATTCTTGGAATCCAACGAAAGCTCATGATAGGTAGTAAGACAATTAAGACATGAAATTTCATCTCGCCTCTGAAACACTTGGTTTGTTATTCCTTGTTTGATGCTGCAATTTATCAATGACAGGAAACTTTGTTCTAATTGCTCCAACCTTGTTATTCCACCTCTACTAGTGAATAAATGATTTTTTATTACACGGAAATGTCAAGAATTCCCTTGGCAATGGAGGAACGGTATTGAACATATGGCTTCCATAATCTCATATCACTCAAGAATGAATAAGGTAGAGTTTCTGTTTTTACATGTAAAAGCATTCCCTTTTTATACCCCGACAATGAGGACACACATTTACCCTTAAGGCTGTTAGCAGCCCCGTTCTCTCTTGTATGCAAAAAAATATCGGCACCTTGCCCGTCAGAGAATGTAACAAATAAATATACAAGATGGCAGTTCCCTGTGCATTAATAGCCCTATTTCCATCTTGAGATGAACTTGTCTGACTTTGGATAGAATCAAATGTTTCCGGAATGTCAAAAGAGGAACTGTAGTACCTCACATTAAGAGGTTTTTAAGAGCAAACGCTACAAGAAGTATATAAACCAAATGATTTTATCAATGGAGTTTATGAAAGGAACTTAATCATTAAAAGGGTTAAAAATTGAAAATATTATCTTAGAAGGTTATGATACAAACCCTGAACTGCCAGTACTGGTTTCTAGTGCAGTACCATCAATATAGCCATTTAGATCAATTTGTCCAGATATAACACTAGATATATATGCAGAGTAAACTCATTTCAAATTACTTTGTTTCTTTTCCAGGATTTCTAGAAATTTTGTTTATCATACTGAAAATATGTCTTAATAGTAACACAGGGTTTGATCACGATTCGTCCAAAATTCATAAGAGATCTATTAATTTTAGCGATTGATTTTTTATCTCAAAGGAACATACAACACCCAACTACAATACAATACACAAAAACAAAATTTTGACAATACCTGACCAAACAGTTCATATTAATAAATATGAGAAACTAATGACTCCATCATGGCTGTAGTAATGAAGGGAGAAACCCTCGACCATCAGGTACAGACAGAAGTGATAATCAGTGAAGGGTGTATATTTTCATTATCTCCCACAGATGCAATGATGGCACTTGGCTGCCAAAGATGAGAGCCACTTGTCCATAGACCCATATTCGACAAAAAATAATAACCAACTCTACAGTAAACTATACTCAAGATCAAATGAGATAACTATATTCTAAAATTTATTACTATCATTATTATTGTTAGGAGATAGTAAGACGATGAGGAATGAGTTCTTTCATACTACAGTCAATATGAAAGGAGTTTAATTATAGTCTGCAACAATCTGGATTCAAACCAGTGCCAAATATGGATTGTTTGATCGTCATTCTGTAAGTTTGTGACTCAAAAATGAATTCAGAAGTGAAACAAAGATTCTCTGTACAGCTCCTGTCTCAACAAAAGCCAAAACGTTTTGTCAAAACATTGAGGAAAGAAAAAAGTTTCTTTGTGCCAGTCTCTTTTCTGGTGCCACTTATTATGCTGAGCACAACTTTTCCACTTTTTGTTGGTTCCACTGGAATGGAAGACAGGTTTTATCTGTGAGGATCAAAGCCTGGGGGTCTAGACCTTCCTTTGTGGAGTGAGAGGAGAGGGTCTGTAGGGATTAATTACATTCTCATATCCTGCAGGATCCATAAGACACAAACAACACTCGTCAAGTCACTTTGATCAAGTTAATTGTACCTGATTCCATATAAATAATTACACAGAAGGCGCTGACAGGGCCGTACTGTTTCCGGGATTTAACCAACCTTATGATCCGGCACCAAACCTTCAGTGAACTATCTAAAGTGAAATGAAGGCATCAGAATACGGATCAAACCTTACTCACTGTTAATATCTATCATCATTGAAAACATCTGTTATGATCTGAGAGATCTGATTATTTGCAGGCTGCAAGGATATAGAAGGAATATTGCTGAGCGTTGCATTAGACACTCACTCACTCACTCACTCACTCACTCACAGGAGAACAGTTGTAAGCAGCTGATAGCATACCTGGCTTCGAATTCATCTACATATTTCATTGATTGTGATGAAAGTCTTTCAGTTCAAACATATATTCTAATTACTTTTCATAAAAGTTTTAAATCTCTCAAGATTCTTATATCAACTGGTGCAAGTAACTTTGACGAAATGATCATTTTTCAATGGAATTAGCCAAGGATAATTAGTGTACAAGTAGATGGTGGGTATAAAGAGAGTTTGAGCATATGGTTGCTAAGGAAATAGAAGCACATGATGTTACTTTGAAAGTTGTCAATTAAGTGTGTAGTGTCTTACACAGGACAGGAAGTGGGAGCTATCTTTGCTTCCACCATTGCCATGGGTAATTATGCTCACAAGAATAGTCATGTTGCGTGTATAATTTGAAAAAGATCAAGACAAAAATACACTGGAGGTTGGCTTTCAGACCTGACAGGTCAATCTTGGGGATGGACTGACAGGGCCGAACACTGGATATGTAACATAATCTGACATCAACAGTCATACACAGCAGGATTGACTATGACGATGTAGCCTTGGTGTTAAAGAGCTTGCACCCAGCACCAATAGTCTGTCATACACAGCCTGAAACAAACATATCCTTGAAAACACACAAAAGAAAATGTGGCAAGTCTAGATTTCTACAGCTTCAGGAAATGAGGAAAGTCTCACAGGTACTTTTCTTTATATTTTTTTCTCTAATATGAACTTGTTTTTGCAAAATATGTTCATTTCAGATACTAGTTGTTAGGCTACTAGCACCAACTGCCCGGGTACTATTTTCCACAAAGCATGAGGTCCATTTCTGGTATCATCTTCCTGTTTGGGGCTTTAGTACTTTTAAAAAGCTGTATACAATCAACCTCATTCATTACGAAAGAATATCAACTATCACACAATTTTAGGCAAGGCTATTTAGTGGGATTAAATTTTGCAATAATCTCATTTTCTTTTGCCTGCAGAAATGCTGAATTAAGAGAGAGCTTGCAGGGAATACCTGTGGCATTACTATGGAAGACTTGCAGTGACCATGACTATAAACATCTGATAAAATATTAATGCTGTTGCTGCTTGTAAATACTAACCACATTAGTACACAAACTTCACTAATAAATATTTGTGGCAGGTCTAAGACATTGTGGTTATGGAAAGGGATGCTGGGTTTTCAACCTTGAAAAAACATCAAGGAAACACTTTAAAGGTGGCACCAACTTTTCTGCAATGTTTATTAAAAATTTCCCAGATTGTCTCCCTTGAAGAACTCTTCCAAAGCGTGAGTATCAAAAGAGATGAAGAAGTAATGGAGGCTGTGCACAGTTCAAACAAAAGCAATTCCTGTTAATTCTGAGAGGAGATAAATCCTTCCTGTAACACAAAGGATGTTTGTTTTAATCTTTCCCTTTCGTCTGACACCAAGTTGATTTGGTGAGAGATTGAACTCAGATTCTCTCACAACACCTTGCACGTCATTGCCTTCTGGCTTTGAACTGCGATCTTAAAAGAAATTACAATGTAACATGATTCAAATCTAATTCTATGACAAATGCAGGATGAAGAAAACAATTTAAGCATAATTTTTAAAATCTCATTTCTGTGAAATCAAAATACCTATTCTGGAAACAAGGCAAATGGCTAATTACTTGCACTGTGATCCTACCGAAACCTATCACCAGTTTGACTGTAGTATAATGCTGTCTGCACTGTATGTCGAATCAGCCCATCAGGTGAAATGCAATGCAAATACATGTACTTTAAAAAAGAGAAACTTATAACACATTTCTCTGCATTATTACTATTGGTGTTGTTGTTAACTAATAATTATTGTAATTCTGCTGTCTACAGACTGAGTTCTACTTTTTCTTAATATGACCAAGTGGAATGTGAGTTTTCTCAAAACCTATCACCTTGAGTTGAAAAACCTGTTTCAAACAACTCATATGTACATGTCATTGAAGATACAGGACAATAAGAAAACACTTTACAATATTAATACAAATATTTGTGGACACTAATAATTTCCTTTTCATGCTTCTTTCGCAAGGCCTATCTCAGATAAACCTAAACGCATTTCTAATATTCCTAGACAATCACTAAAAAAATCCAGTAACCTGTTTCTTTGAATTTTTTCTGATTATTTATTTCCTTAAAAGTCATAATGAGACAAAATTTTAAAACAATGGTAGAAATAACAAATATTTCTTTGATGTGTAGGATGTTTTGATGTCAAAATGGAAGCAACAGCTTTAGTACTGTGGGGTGGGGACTTTTATCATGCTCAGATCATGTTGTCTCCACCAGGATTTGACGACAGCACCCTATTAATGTGCACAGCATCTGCCAAAAAAATCCTTTGAACTATACAAAGTAAATTCAGACAAATATTGGATTCAGGAAGACCCCAATCTTTGGCTTTTCCTCTTTCTCATTCACACTTCCTGTGGAAAATATACCAAAATGAGGTCCCATCTCTGGAGTTGCGAGGAGTTTCCTTACCCTTCCTTGTGTGAACCTCGGAAACATTCTCACAGTCCAGACATTGGCTGTTTGTTATTGAATGCATGGGCAGAGGAATTACCGTGGACTTAGACGGGTGGAGATCTGGAAACGATTGTCATGTGCACATTTAAATGTTTTGAGCTTGAATTTCAGGGTTGACTCAGTTCTCTTCAGATATTGTAAATTCTGTGGAATTTACTTTCAAAAAGAAAGCAAAACAGTGGCGAGATCAATAAAGAATGCTGCTGACTGCCAGGAGATAGAATTCTCCGGCTGTTGTAGAGTACCTTCAGAGGAATACTTCAGAATATTTCTCTTCTAAAATAATCTAAGTTCTCATAGTAACTTATTCAATTTTCTGGTTAATACGAAGACTATACCACTACAGTGGTGCAAATCAAGGTATTAAATACAATAACTATATATTCACTGAAATTGAATTCAGCTTGTAGGGGAACAAGAAGTCCACAAAATAGTAATGACAATAATGTAGGAACCCAAGACCACCAACCCGTCTCTACTGGAGTTTCAGTCAATCTGCAAAACATACTACATAATAATGTATAAACTTGGTAATTGCTGTCTTGTTATTTTCTCATTCTGGAGATTACTTTACTAGTAAGTGCTCGGAAATAATTTAAAGGGATATATTATAACAATTACCACTAACACAGATGAAATTACATAAGTGGTAAAGAAGCTACGGATGTAGGTAATTAAAATCATGCAATTTCAGAACAATAAAGAAAGGGTCCCCCTTACACGCAATAGGCGAAAATATTTAAAAAGGTGATGACGTCAAAAACGTCCACATGAATCCCAAGCGAGCTGATCCAACGTAAGTAAACTTCAAGTGGCTCATCCTGTTTATGCGTGTCCTCAAAGATGTGCATCACACGGCAAGAACTACTACAACCACTGCCTCCTCACTGCCGCTAGAGTTGTCCCACATGTCACCAAGTGTAAAGACATCCCCATATGGCCTCCAGGTGGCGCAACTCAGCCATGCGCTGACTCTGAGAAAGGTTTACCACATTCAGTGTAAAAAGATCGCTGGTGTCACTAAAAATAGATATCTACAAAATGAAAATGCACAATGAAATGATGCAGTTCTACAACTGAAGCAGATCAACCTTGTCATTCTACCCTTGAGAACCCTTCCAGGTTCAAGGAGAAAGACTTGATCACTGGGTGTACTTTTGTATTTATTCTGTAAAATGAATGATGATGATATTTAATTGCAACAAAATTAAGAACATTAATAATCATAATATGCATATTTCTAAACAGCCAAATTCACACCCAAAAGCAAGTGCAGTATTATTTCCCCTGTCAATGGTTAAGTGATCACACGGTATTCATTCTGAGCTCCCTATAGAGTACACAACCCATACTACCTGTCAGCAAGCTGCCTTTAATGCTTGATGAGGCATATTTTGATGGAAGTCACTTGGTTATAGAGATAGCGCTTGTCACAAGTGAGTGAGTTGGGTTTTACACCATGTTAGCAATATTCCAGCAATATCATGGCGAGGGACACCAGAAATGGGCTTCACACATTGCACCCATGTGGGGAATTGAACCTGGTCCTTCAGCATAAAGAGCAATCATTTAACCACCAGGGTATCCCCCAGTCTCTCATGTCCCAAATGCCTCGGTGCAGGCCAGGACTGACGCCAGGAAACTGCTGAAGCATCAGTAAATTTGTCAAATACGGTATATTTATATGCAAACATTAATGATGCCTTGCAAAAAGTCTCCAGTTGAAAGCTATCCTGGAGATATATCAAAATTAGTTTCAGTTTTATTATTTAAACAGGAGAAAGAAATGGTAAGTCATTTATCAGGTTGTAATATTTGGTCATGGCTCATAAATCATGGGCATAAGATCACATGGTTTGAGATTTCAAAGTATATTGAATTCAATATATATTTCCAGTCAGGCTGTTAATTAAGTAGTTGACCTGTAATGTTTACATACCAGGATCCAAAGTAAGAAATGTTCTGTATCAGGTCAATATGGGTCAACTTAAAAATTTGCAAGTAAATAACGTTTTCATGTGTCTCACTTGATTCAGACTTACTGAGAACTGAAGCAGTTAAACTGAAGGCAAGGTCAAGGTCAATTAAATGCAAGACTTATTTCTCCAGGTACCCAGTTTCTGCTGGGTGAATGGAAGCAATTTGGAACAAACTACAGGGGTGGATACGGCCCTTTGAGAAAGGGGAGTGCACACTATTGAGAAAAAGAGGGGTGCACACTATTGAGAAAAAGAGGGATGCACACTATTGAGAAAAAGAGGGGTGCACACTTCATTTTCAACCAATTTCAATGATTATTTAACAAAATTTCAGGACAAAAGGTAGGGTGTGCACTCCTCTTTGGATCCACCTATGAACTAATGTACGTCTTGAAATAGTTCATAATGGTTTATAAGAAGAAAATAACAATACACTCATACAATTTTAGTGCCAGAAACTAAAATTAGACTTTACATTCTTTAAGTTTAAAAGTTCAGCTTTAAACTTAAACATTTCTGAGGACACTGATGGACACTTTGTTAAGCGTCCCGGGTATTAAGGAACGTACCTTTGGTACTGATGGTAACTGATCCACGTGTCTCTCACAATAACTGACATCAAGTGAGTTTGGTTCTATGCCACTTTTAGCAATATTCCAGCAATATCAAGGCAGGGGACGCCAGAAATGGTCTTCATACATTGTACGCATGTGGAGAATCGAGCCTGGGTCTTTGGCTTGATGAGCAAACACTTGAACCGCTAGGCCATCCCACAACTCCATAACAGACATCATCTGTCACTGGATGACCACTGAGAAAAACTAAACAATTTTTGGAATTATTATTTCAACGTAACGGAAGGAATGAACATCATTACAGAGACATCCTCTACAGCATGCAGGAAGTGGAAGTAAAAACGTTGTTTCCATATGTCCTCCCCAGTTCAGGACTACCAATGAAAACTTTCCCACTGTGCAGAAAAACACAGAAAAGTCGACATTAATCGTGGAAATAGCAACATAAACATGCTACCTTGCTGTTGAAACAGTAAAATGGCAACTTTAAATCGCTAAAACTGGATAAAAAATGAAAAGAATCATTTTTGCGCATGTGCGCATGGAAGATGAAGTTTCAACTGCATGTTGCCATTTTCCAGTTTGAACAGAAGTTACATACCTTTTTTAGAGTATTTCTGTTGTGTTATTTATCATCATCATACTTGTGTGCACTCTTGTTTAGTTTACTTTCTATTCATATAAAATTATTGACAGTAAGTATTACAACATATTCAATACTTTTTCTACATGAGGCAACTCATAGTTGCTTGGATATTTAAAAGAAGAGTGGATTTTAAAGCAATGCACAGAAAACTTCAAAGTTTGCAGATGTAAAAATGCTGCAGTTTTCATTGTCTTTCATTGACAATTTCATTGTTTCAGTGGGTAATATGTTAATGTTGCTATGTCCACGATTAATGTGGACTTTTCTGCGTTTTTCTACAAAGTGGAAAAGCTTGCTTTGGTAGGCCTGTCAGTAGAATCAGGACCTGACGCGTAACCCATCAATGTGAGACATTTCACTACAAGTCACAGTAGCGTACACTTGCTTCTTCCTTTCATTCACAAAATGTCTGCTTGTCAACAAGTAAATCATGTGTGGATAGGTCTGTAGATAAACAAGCTTAATGCTATTAAACAGTGACATGGCTGGCAAACAAGCTGCATTCTTTCTACGAAGATAACTCGTCTGGATTACCCCTCCACTTGCCGGTGCTGAAGACAAGTACTATTTACTAGCAGATGCTAAATCTAAAATGTCTGGGACTGTTTGTTGTAAAAATATTGTAAACAGGTAAACAACCAAACATATACAAACACTCTGATAGTACTGACAAGTAGTGAAAACAAGGAAACATGTTGGAAATTCATGAGATAGCCTGATGGTTAAATGGCTTGCTGCCTCAATGTTACAATTTCTGCACAAATACAATATACATTGATGTATTAGTAAGTAAAATTAAAAAAACACTGTGTGCATAAACTTATGATGAGTTTAATTCAATATATACCATCTTCAATATAAAGTGTGTTGCTTTCAAAGATGTATCCAAGGAACAGCTGTATAATGAGGATTTTTTGCTGGCACTCACTGCACCATTGTGGTCTATATTACTATGCTAGCACCAATCAACACCATCTTATGCTGTGATTCCTTAATATGTTCATGTTGATTTTCATGTTTCTTATATCATTTCAATACAGCTCAGTAGCAAATTGTTTACACAGAAACATGCACTGAAATTATTTGTTTGGCAAATAGTTCATTCTGAAGGTGGCAAAATGGCCTCATATTTTGCAAATGGCACATACAAAAGGATAATAATTTTATATTTGGAACAACATATTTGACCCAATACAACACCATTCAACAAACTTTATTATTGTGAAATGATAAACACTACATTAGAAACCTAAATATTATCAGAAGATAACATTGTTGAGAACATTTTCAGCAATAAACTTCATAAAGTGAGTATCTAATCGGTGAATTATCCTGACAGCTGCTGATACTACTGTTCACACAACTGTTACTTGATGAAGTCCAGTGTAGAACCTGAGATGTACAACACATTACATTCCTTCCTTGTCTTAACGGTATTAGTGTAGCAGAGTCTCCTATCTGTTACACAGCTTATCTGGACTGTGATCATTACAGCAAGGCCAGGGTCTCTGTGATTGGTCTGCTGAACATATCTGTAGCACAATGGGCTATACAGTAGTTGTACAACATCATAGAATCTAATATCCTTTAGTATGGTCTGGAGTAGATATCACATATGTAGTCAGCTGATGACTGCTGAAACATATTGCACTATATAGTAGTTGTCTAGAATATGTTACCTATTAGTGATTGAATATTGAAGGGGAAACAACTATTGTGATGGCGATAGTCTATTGCGACCAACTATTGCAATAGTGTTTTTTCTCCTTCATTATCTTATCTGAAGTCATTTCCCATATGAATGCATAGTCTATATGAAACAAAACAAGATGAAGTAGTTTCAGTCTCTTTTAATAAGTGGCAAGAAACCCAGTTTGTTTAACAGGGGCAGATAACTCTAACTAAAAATGAACAAATCTGGTACTTCCTGTATTTTGCATCGATGCTTCAAGAGTTTTTTGCTTCTACCATTGATTAATTGCTATCGGAGACTCAACCATTGCAATCCATCAATAGTTCGATGTATCGTTAAAGAAGTATTACAAGTCTACAGAGTATCTATAGCAGCAGAATGTCCTTCAGATATGTGTATAGTCATATGACAGCTGTGTGACATTCTTTAATATATAGTAAATTGTCTGGATTGTTCTACCTATCTATTTCTGCACAATGTCTGATGTAAGCATCGCAAAGAAAAGAAAACTAAAACAAAAACACTTAGGGAACCATAAATTAAAATGGATGAAAGTAAAAATATGGGTGCAATATCTCAGTAAAAGAGACCTCCTGTATTTTAAACAAGCACTTGTTATTTATTGTCCCATCTGTTCTCACATATATGCTGTGTGCTAAGATTGGTCATAGTCAACTGCAAGACATATCTATCACTTCCTGTGTGTCTCCCTCACAAAGGCATGGAACAAATTAAACATCCTTTGAAGTCCTTTGAAAATTTATTGTATCCCTATACAAACCGGCTGTTATCTTATGAAGGTTGAAAGCTGGGAATATGTATGGTGTACTCCTTAACATTTTCTTTGATTTGTAACTTTAGATATTGATATGAAAATACTTTCTGCATTAACAGTCAGACCAGAAGTTGCATGTGGACATTAGTACAAATAAAACATCATTAGCAAATACCAGCATACAAACACTTTCAAAATTGTACAGTAGAATTTTAGAATATTCTCTAATAGATGAATAATTATAACATTTGTGACTGTACAACAGTATAAATATAAGTAGGTATACACATATGCGATGTGTTGTCTGGGACAAGAAGATATGGGGTGATAATGTTTAACGCAGCCCTATACAATATTTCATTTATAGATAAGATATTTTACTGGATAGCATTCCATGAACGGAAATTGGCAACATTCTATAAACAACCATAAATATCAACAGTAGATAAAAAAATATATACGATATACTGCTACATTCCACATATATAAGATAAAGTTGAATATTTCAGAGAAAAAAGACCTAGAGTAATAATGCTTGAATGTTGCACCTATCAGTCATGATGAAGGAACAGTTTGATTCCATTCCTGAGTTTAACTGGTTATTCCTGATAAAGCCCCTATAGCAATGACAACTATTGTTTGAATGGTATATAATTCCTAGTACAGAATTTTACTACACATCTATGAACAAAACAACAATGTGTATATGAACGTGATGTTTTCCCATTTTCAGCAATATTCCCGTTATAAGTAAACTCTTGTACACACAAAGGAACCACTAATTCAGTTTGTCATATCCGTCATTTGTTGTATACATTTTGACTAAACTTTACTGCAAGACTCTGAGACTGCCAAGACAGATTGTTATATCAATCCGTTCATTATAAGCATGTTACATTCCTGCCGTAGACTGCTGTATGGCATGGTGGAGAATCAGAAAATGACTTCAGACACGTATTAGCTATTGTAGACTTACGCTTAATCTTTGACTATATAACATTTTATAAACAAACCCATTTAAACTGAAAATGAGGAAGAGAAGAACCTGAGGAAATTTCATCTTACTTCATTTTAATGATTTAGCACTGTAAAGAAGGATAGGCAGCAGGAAAATATTGTGATTCAGGGACTGTGAGACATACGAAAGCTAATGCTGTAACAAAAAGGCTTCCCACTCAATGCAACACAATGGTATCATACACTTTAAATTAAATCTAAAGTTTTCCAAAGTGTTTAATAGATATATATCAACCCCATAAGTAACACCCTTAATATTTAAATGAAAAAAGCACAATACCATTGTACTGAAGACAAACTAAAGCACGTTACAGTATGATGTTTTATTTCTTTACTGTTTAAGTGACAACTCATACTATCCTATTCTATTAAACCTCTAGTATATACATCTGAAAAACACTATTAAACATGTGACACATTTAATTTTCAAACTTTTGAAATAACATCAAACATCTTAAATTCAAATGACTGGTCAGATGAACTTTCAAACAATTTCAATATTGTGATGGTCCAGGAATGAAAATAACATTTGTATTCATTCTGTGGCAACGTTCTTACTATGAGATTTATTTATTAAAATCCCAGTGAAAGATGAAATGATTCTAGATTAAAGCCAGGCATTTCTTGCTTACAATCACAAATTACTGCTTCATAATTGCTTCAGCTTTTGGTGGAATGGTTTTAACAAGGGACCACTGTGTCATGAAGACATGTGGTTGTCGTAGAGACAACATCAAATAGAAGGTCACAATCAAGAATACTCTCATGTGTGGAGGTCACAGTTCCAAAGAGAAACTGGTAGAGGTCATGAACATCAGAAAGAGGCTTCAGTGGTGGACATAGAACATGAAAGGAACCATCATAAAGTGTTTATTGATAAATTCATAATTTCTGAGATAGATATGAAAATCAGATGTACAGGATGTATGACCGAGATAAGACCATATATTGTTATTAATATTAAGACCTGACATTCTCACAAATGTTGGGTTCGTCCATGTAGGTACACCATCTATAACTAAGTTGAACTTTAAGACATAGTTTGTATGTCGAGTTCAACATTGTTCAACATAATATCAAAAAGAAAATATGAAAAGGAAGTTATTTTAACTCTGATGTTCTTAGAGTTTGCAAACATTATTCATTTTGTACCACATCAGACAAGTCATTTCAAATGTTTTCAAGAAAGACAAACTAAAATGTCAACAAAATCCTTATTTTCTCCGCTGTATATTAAGAGCTAATGTGTTGTTGTAGAGAGGTACTGAAAACTGTGGTATAAATATGATAAAATGAAATTAAATATTGACTAATATCATCATTTTATTCCATTTTCAAAGGAAGCATTGTCCTTAGCACCAAAGATGTCATTAAGACTCATATCGTGTCTTTAGTCTGACAACACGAAGACCAAACAGATGCTCAATTTGTATAACAAGATTATTTTTCATCTTTAGGCCCCAACAAATGACTTGTTTACATCACCAGACATTAGCAGATCTTACAAAGATTATACGCAATTGCAAAACAATATTCCTGATAAGGCTGTCATGATGGACAGACAGAGAAGCATCTCATCATGATAACTTGAGGTTGGTATGGTGCTTGGTATGGCTTCGTACCACAAACACCTTTGGCTGATATCTGTACCCAAGTGAAAACAATCCTTCTAATGGCCCTCAATGTTTTTCCAACAATTTTCACAGCTTTCAAATATCCAAGATCATAGCCATTCTGTCTCCTTGCTTGGGGAGGGGAACCACACCCAGTGACGGCTGTCTTGGTTCAGGATAGCTTTCAAAGGTGATTTGTTCTAAATGTGGGTGGCAAGAAATGAGCTATGTGAGCATGTAATATGATGACATATCACATGAACTACAGATGGAATCACATGGACAAATGCATGTGTTAATTCATATCAGGTCTATTGGAGAAATATGAGTTAATGTGTCCATATGTCAGAACAGAAGGGTTAACAGGGCAATATGGCAAATAACACCAAGGGCATTGTTTCATATACATCTTTATATTGCTGGGGATATATAATAGTCAATTGTTTTTCAGCAAAAGTTTCATTTATCTATCAGAAGTGTCTATTACTAAACCACAAACACATTAAGCAAGTAAGGAAAGAATTATGTTTTTTGTTATGCAACTGTACCGGGCATAGAGACCCACAGATGTCATCCTTGCCATGCCAGTGTGATGGGTTGTGGAGTCATCCCACAAATGGCATCCTTACCATGTCAGTATAGCAGGGAGAGGAGTCATCCGTCAGATGACATCCTTACCATGTCAGTACAGCAGGGAGAGGAGTCATCCGTCAGATGACATCCTTACCTTGTCAGTATAGCAGGGCATGGAGTCATCCCACAAATGGCATCCTTACCATGTCAGTATAGCAGGGAGAGGAGCCATCTGTCAGATGACATCCTTACCTTGTCAGTATAGCAGGGAGAGGAGCCATTTGTCAGATGACATCTTTACCATGTCAGTATAGCAGGGAGAGGAGCCATTCGTCAGACGACATCCTTACCTTGTCAGTAGAGCAGGGAGAGGAGTCATCTGTCAGATGACATCCTTACCTTGTCAGTATAGCTGGGAGAGGAGCCATCCGTCAGATGACATCCTTACCTTGTCAGTATAGCAGGGAGAGGAGCCATCCGTCAGATGACATCCTTACCTTGTCAGTGTAGCAGGGCATGGAGTCATCCCACAAATGGCATCCTTACCATGTCAGTATAGCAGGGAGAGGAGCCATCTGTCAGATGACATCCTTACCTTGTCAGTAGAGCAGGGAGAGGAGTCATCTGTCAGGTGACATCCTTACCTTGTCAGTATAGCTGGGAGAGGAGCCATCCGTCAGATGACATCCTTACCTTGTCAGTATAGCAGGGCATGGAGTCATCCCACAAATGGCATCCTTACCTTGTCAGTATAGCAGGGAGAGGAGCCATCCGTCAGATGACATCCTTACCACGTCATCATGAAATATCAATAATTACCAAGAAATAATTTAACAATGCAGATACAATATCACATGCAAACAAACAAATGAAAATTAAATCATTTTTCTGCAGTCATCTTACATAGACTGAGAGTACAAACCTTCTTCATCATGACTTAACATTCAAAGCACTGCACTACATAATGGACATTAAGCATATCTTTTTGAGATATACTGAAAGTTCATTTGAACATTTGCACCAAGTAACATAAACATGCCATCCATACAGTAACAAAAAAACATATCAAAGATATACCGAGACAACCAAAAGTTTAAAAAATGCTCAAAAGCTAGTTGTATGACCTATACGTCAGACATTTTGAGACATGGCTTGTCAGAGATTCAAAGCAGAACAGCAAGTGCCCAGGTAATTAGAAACTCATGCAGAAACAATAAATTGGAAAAAGATTTCGAAGAGCAAGTCATCATGCACTGGGGTTTGAACTGCCACATCCACATCTACCAACATCT